>NC_059257.1:2429615-2447115 GCF_017591435.1 Portunus trituberculatus | reverse complement strand
CATGCTGGAAGTGATTTAATCAAGTATTCGTCTAGATGTTCCCTAATCTTCATTGTTATTGACTGACTCTATCAATGTACCCAAAATTGAAGTTAAGCTGACAGATCTATAATTAAACTTTGAGGTTTTGTAAAATATGAATACAACATTGGCTTGCCTCCACATTATTGGTACCTCATTTGACTCTAGTGCTCATCTCGACACAGGCGACCCGGATTTCGTCAAGCAGGTAGAAGTGGTGACACTTCTTGCAAGTTGTCGTGAAGCTGTTCTTCAAAATTCAGTTGCGCTGCATCAATAGGAATGGGAATATTCCTTATCTTTGCTTAAGTTCTGCGACGTAGCACATACGTGGATCATCTTACACACCTTAACTGGTGGGCTGATCCGGACCTTGCCGTGCAAGACGTGGAAGCGGTGTTTGAGTTGCCCTATCCCTCGTTCCACAACAGTACGCATCTGTTTATGAGTCTTGAAATATACTATCAATGATAATGACAGCCATCAACCAGTATTCATGTACCATGAACCTATGGATGTGAAAGGGTCGATCAAATTCTATCCAGGTGTTGTTGAATTAAGTTATCTTTAATTTATTTACTTTTCTTGATCTACAAAGCAATATGTATTAGTAGGAACCATGGCACTATTCCAATAAAGTGGTCCCTTCAGCTCTCCTTGTTTCCTGGCTCCTCCCTCGCAGCTCTCACTCACCTGATATGACAGAAAATGAAAACATGATAACCAAAACTAACCTAACCCTAACTTCAACCTAACAGAGTTGGGTTAAAGTTAGGTTTGGGTTAGTTAACCTAACCTTACCTTAGTTAAAGTTAGGGTTAGGTTAGCTTAGGATAAAGACCGGATTGAATTAGTTTTGTTTATGATATTTTCATTACACGTTATGTCAGGTGAGTGAATGATCTGCGAAGGGGGAACCGGAAAATGAGGAGAGCTGGAGAGACCACTTTATTAGGAATCGTAACTACATTACTACTATTCTATAAAGCAAAGGAAAGTTAACACACCATATTATATATTTTGAATTTGTTTACACTAAATATAACCTGCTTGGGTAATCCTGCAAACCCTGTTAGGTAAAACTAAAGCCACTGGCCTAATATTGTGTCCCTCCAGCTATTCTCATTTCCTTGCTCCTTCGCAGCTCTTTCACTCGGCGCTTACCTGACATGTGAATTAATATATGATAACCAAAACTTGCCTAACCCTAACTTTAACCTAACTTAACCAAACCTTAACTTTAACCTACCCTAACCTAACCTACACTGTCAAAAATGAGGGGTTGTAAAAGGGAATATTTGTGAAGAAGAGTATATTTGCTTATCAAATACCCCAAATCTACCCTTTTCTTTCTAAAAGGGTAGATTTGTTTTCGTGTGAAATGTGTTATTTCATATGCATTAGATATTAAAATCTACTCTTTGCGAAACAACAAGCATATTTTTCTTAGTATAGAATTAATGCAAATAGGACATATTTTGTACTGATAATCATATACTGTATCGAAAATGTGTGTTTACTACGGCAGGGTATTCTGGCAATGATTTGCGAAAGTTGCCACTTAGGGCCGTATTGTTAAACAGTTCCTTCTCCAATTTCTATAACACCAAATATTTCAATCATAACTTATTTCTTAAACCATCACAGCACTACAATAACACTACAACACTACCACAACACAACAATACTTCCACACCACAACTACAACACCACCACAACACTTGATATGAGCTTCATCAAGATCACTACATCAACAAGAACCATCGTCCATGCGGAAAAGGAAGCGTTCAAAGGGAGCTGCAACGCGTGGAGGATCGCTGCCGAACTTCTCTGTTTGCTGCTATTAACCTGGTGTCAGCATTTAAGACACACTATCTACAACACGAAAAGGTAAGCAATAACCTTGTTCATTCTAATTGTATAGATTGATTTGGAGGCTATAATGAACCAGGATGATACTCTGCATCCTCCTGGAAGGGTGACTGTGTGAGGCAAATTCTTATTCGATCCAAGCACTTTTAGCGATCATTTGATTAAGGCAAGGCCACATAACCTAGTAGCCAAGAATCTGCGTCATCCAGCCAATCAAAGTATGCACATGTGTCCTTTATTTTAGGGATCTGCAAGGGGAAGGCACTGATATGTTGAGATAAGCCTCGGTCACACGAAAAACTAACTCGAATTTCCTGCCAATATTCAGAGTACTATGAATTCTTCGAAGCTACAAAAGCTTCCCTGATTATGGGAGTCTGAAAATAAGTGAAAGCTAACTGTAATTCTGCTGCTTTATGCCTTGTATGTCATATACCTATATTAAAATTGATTTACAGAAAGACTGCATGGCAGATTTCGTCATGCATCAGATACAAACCTTGATATAATTTCTATAAAACTATTTATATATGTTAAGTTAAAGGAAATGTGTAATTGGGGACTTCATTGAATTCTCTGGTTAACTTGTGTTTTTTTTTCTTTACTGTCTTATCGAACCTAACCTAAATTGACCCAAGCTAACATATAGCCTAGCCTAATCTAACCAAACCTTAGTTACAAAACTATTCAAAGATGTGTTATTCTATTAGGTTATTTTACGCTAATTAAGTTTAAGGTAGAATAGAGGATGGAGGAGAAGGATAGCTTAAGTTACATTACATCTTGCATGGCAGTAATGCACAGCTGGCTGTCGCTTTTCACTGCCAGGCAAGTGGCTTAAGACCACCTGTATGATGCCCTGAAAAATACTTATAACCCTGAGCCTGGTAAAAGGCCCAATGATGAGTTTCATATACTCATATAACATACACATAGATATATGTGTGACTAACCATGGCAGACAAATTCCTTCTGTGTCTTTTCCTTGCACATAATCCTTTCTTCCTGCAGGTACTTCGTTGTCACCTTACGTGTAGTTTACCTCTTATACCCTCTTCACCTATTTGACTCACTGTGATGCAAATCAGTTTATACAACTTTTGCTAATTCTTCAGTCCTTTGTATGTTTTTATTATGCCATTGCACTTGGAAAAAAATGTTAGTTAATCACCTTTCTTATTTCATCTGCTTGTTATGTATTGTGAAGTTTTCTTTCATGCAGCAGCATTCTGCCTTCTTAAGCTATACTAGTATGTATCTTCATTTCAGAACATCAAGACCCCCCTCTCCTGTTCTGGTTGGAGATGAAGATGGGTACCAGCTCTACATCAGTAGAGAACCTGTGTTTCTCACAAAAAAACAACAAAGTTTAAAAGTGGGATTGAAACCATATTTCAATCCTACTGGGTATTTGCTTTGGAGTATCCGAATCGAATACAAAAAGCTTTGTTGTTTTGGAGAAACACATCCTCAAAATGGAGTGCAAGGTACAAGCTGCTGTTGGTACCTGGGCCAAGAAACTTGATATTTTTTTTTTTGTAGCAGTGGCAGTAAATAAAAGTTTTCTGTAATCCATTGTTTGTATTCCACAGAATGAGGGTGGTGTTGGGGCTGGGAGAGTGTGGGGGTGTGCTGAATTATGGGGGCGAGGGTGGTGGTGCTAAATTATTTGAGGGAGGGTGGTGGGGTGCTGAATTATGGGGGAGGGTAGTGGGGATGCTGAATTATGGGGGAGAGGGTGGTGGGGTGCTGAATTATAGGGGGGGGGGAATAAAGGGTAGATTTGAGCTTGAGGTATGGGTATGAAAAAGGTAGATTTGAGATTAATGCAAGGGTATGAAATGGGTAGATCTGCTACCCTTTCTGAGAGGGTAGATTTGTAAGGGTATTAAAAGGGTGTTCGTATTTCATCACTAAATCTACCCTTTTGCCACCCTTTTCATACCCATTATTTCTTAGTGTGTAGTTGAGGCAACATACACTGCTGATACGTCTTCCTTCCCTGCAGAACCCTTTTGACCAATAGCAAGGTTATGTTATTCTCGATAAATTAGGTTAAGGTTAGGTTCGTTTTAATTATATTTTCATTCATGTCATGTGAAAGAGCTGCAAAAGAGGAGGTGAAGGGACCACTACATTAGGACTGCAAGACTGAATATATCGTTGGTTTTTGATATTCTTAAATGAATATTAATTACTAGGAGAAGCTGGAACAACAATTATTTTAAACAACATTATATATATATATATATATATATATATATATATATATATATATATATATATATATATATATATATATATATATATATATATATATATATATATATATATATATATATATATATTAAACTAAGTAGAATCCATCGGTAATACTTGACTGAAACTAGAAATAATTATGTTACGTTCACAAATATAGAATAAGAGTATCTACTTACTTATTGTATCTTGTTTGAGGTCCAGGCAGAGGTCGCAGGTATGGTGTTAGGAGCCAAGGCTTGCTGGGATAACCACTGTCTTCCCGCAAATGACAGTTTGGTGGAAAATGTCCCTTCTCAAACAGTGCTGGAATACCCCCTGCGGTTCAGGTAAATTTCCTCATGCTCCCTCGGTGCCACAAGACTTAGATGAGTGTCATCAGTGGTATCCACCATCCCAAGAAAAACAGCAATGGGATCTAGTCTACCTTCTTCGCCGCAGTCACGTCTGGGTTAGTCGAAAAACAAATGAACGATGGGTCTTAGGGAGGACTATGTTGATTGCTGGTTGAGAAGGGCAAAGGTCATCACTGCTGCACTCTATCACATTTTCCCGGTGGCAAGTTATCTCAGTGTTATGATGACCTTCATCGTGCGGGTTGTTACGGCCCGCCCGTAACATGCATTACTACCATCACCTCCTCTGCTTGTTACCTCGTTCGCCACCTCTCCGCCTCCCCTTCCACGTCACCGTTTCATGAAGCCCGGCTACTGTCCCGAAGTTGGATTCACGCGGCCCCTTTCGACTCAACCGAAAGTGTTGAGCCAGCTCTTGGTTTTCTGGATTGGGAGTTGAGATCCAAGCCTCAACCAGTGAACACAACGCCTCTTGGTTCTGCCGTGGGATCAACCATCACCCAGCATTTCACCACTGCGACACCGCATAAGTATCACTTCCCCTCGTCCGTGTTTTCCACATTGCCTCTATATAGGATTAGGATTATTGTTAGGTATTAAGTTGGGTTCTTTATTGTTGTATTTATTACTGTGTTATATGTATATGTGTATGTCATTTTCCTGTGTTTCATGTTATATATCTGTGTTTCATGTTTCTTGTTATATATGTGTCAATTTCATTATGGGTTATTAAAGTAGCTTTTAAAGTGACCCCTTTTGCATTTCCTCACCAGTTGAACCTGCAGTGTTTTTTTTATTGTTATTGTTCACCGGCTCTCCGATGCCAATCTTACCAGTTTAACCGGTGAACGTAACAATTGGCGACCGTGACAGGACCATTATAACCCATGTTCAGTGTTCCATTTTTCCAGTGACTTTTTTCTGTGATTGCTTGTGTTTCTGTGGTGTTGTGACTCTGATGTGTTTTTTTCTGTGACTTACTCTGCGTGTGGTTTAAATTTACCTTTGTGCGTTCAAGTGGCTCCTTTTGGGTTAAACGTGCTTCGTGACTTTCATTGGTATCGCATAGCAGTGGTAGAGCAGGAAACCAGGTAGAAAGGCGTGTTCACCGATAGCACTTATCTCTATTTTTGCACATAGGCAGGTGTGTAATAAGTGTTATCCAAGTGTTGGGATCATCATATGTTCATGCGAACCCTCAATGCCCTCACTTCGCGGATCATTTTTCTCGCTAGTTAGAATCGGCCATTTTAACTAGTCTCTCAGACTAATCCGCCTCCTTATCAATAACAAGTCTCAGTACAATTCGCTCCTCACTCTCAAGTCTCGTAACTAGAGTAATCCGGATCCCTCTTAATGCCGTAACTCTCTAGTTTACCCCTCATTAGTGATTGTACTCATAAGTGTTTACTTAAGTATAATCTAGGTAATTTCCAAGGTTGCCTTTATTATCACTCTGCCAAGTTCCTCACTTAAGTAATTCGCTTATCATTTTTTTTTTGTGGTTTAACATCTATTTAATATGGCTTCCGCTCAGTTTAACGTTGAAGATTTTTGTGCCGACCCTTCTCTGGAACAACTTAAATATGCTAATATAAAGAAGGACCAATGGAAAGCCATCGCTAAACATTTTGATGTTCCCATCACGTCTCAGATGACTAAAGAGGTCATTAAGAATGTAGTTGTTGAACATCTAGTGCAAGAAGGTCAGTTGCTAGGAAATGCCATAGAAGAGTTAACTCCCATGTCAGCCTCTACGAGGACTATAATACACAGTCCCCAGGAAGAACAGGATAAGAGTAGGATAAGTCAATGGGAAATTGAGAAGCTTAAACTAGAATACCGGATGCATGAAAAACAAATGCAACTACAGGCAGAAAAAGAAGCAAAGAAATGCAACTACAGGCAGAAAAAGAAGCAAAAGAAATGCAACTACAGGCAGAAAAGAAGATAAAGAGAGAGAATTTCAGTTACAACTTAGAAGGCAGGAGAAAGAGTTAGAAATTCAGGAGTTAGCCCTACGAAATGACGCTAAGTTTAGAGGGAAGAAATAGATATAAAGAAACAGTTAGCAAGCTTTAATCCTGCTACAGCTGCTCCGCTAGTTCCCCCTTTTGATGAATCTGATGTTGACGGGTCATTTCGCGCTTTTGAGAGCATTGCTCATAGGAATAAATGGCCCAAGGATCAGTGGGTGTCTCTCCTTGTCCCTAAGCTAGTAGGAAAAGCTTATAGGGTATACAACGGCCTTAGTGATGAGGTAGAATATGAAGAGATCAAAGGTAACATTCTAGACGCCTACTCTATCACTTCTGATGGATACAGACAGCAGTTTCGAAAGTATGTGAAACCAGAGTCTCACACCTATGTTGAATTCGCTAGTGAGAAACTAAGACAATTTAAGAAATGGTTAGCCGCCCTTAACATTACCACCTTTTCGGAGTTGCTCAATCTAATGGTCCTGGAAGAATGGAAGAACAAGTTACCATTTAATATTCTGAGGCATGTGGAAGAACGGGGAGAGAGTGATCTTATGTCTGCCGCTAAAGTGGCTGATGCGTTTGCTTTGTTGATGGGATCCCTGGGTAGTAGAGGTCGTGGTTCACTGTCTAATGTTAGGTCCTCCTTTGGGGAAGGTTTTGGGGGCGCGGGTGGTAAGCCAACCGGATTCTCGCCAAATGCATATAATTCCCCCTGGTGTACATACTGTAAGAAGCCAGGTCACACGATCCAGAAATGTAGACACCCAAATTGCAAGGGTTCTCAACGTCAATTTTCTTTTGTGTCCCCTAGACCTAACACATTTGAGAACAAGAAACCAGTGGCCCTAGCTAACCCTGTCAACTCTCCTCTAGAACTTTATGACTCGTACATGTATCAAGGTAAAGTGTCCCTGACTGATGGTAAAGACAAGGCAATAAATATCAAGGTTCTGCGTGATACAGGTGCTGCCCAATCCATCTTAAGGGAAGATGTCATCCCTAACATCAAACAGGCTTTCACTGGGAGAAGGTGATCCTTACAGGTCTCGAATCACAGCTCTCCTATCCCTTGGCTAATATTAGCTTACAGTGCCCGTTCATTTCAGGAGAGGTTGAGGTAGCCATTAAACCTGGTGAACTGCCAGTACCGGGGTACATCTTGTACTGGGTAATGATCTTGCGGGTAACTTGGCTGTTCCAAACTTAATTGTTCTTGATTCTCCCTTAACAGAAAGTCCCACTAAGACCCTGGACGAAACATCCCTCACTTCTTCCCAGTGTGTGCAGTCACCAGGTCTCAGTCCAAGTCCCCTGCCCTTTCATCACCTCCTCCACCAATGATTGCCTCTACTGACAACTTGTATAATAACATCATTTCAAAGGAGAATTTGATTAATGCTCAGGAACAGGATCTCACTTTGGCTAAGATCAGACATGTGGCCAGTGAGACAAAGGATATGTCTAAATTGCCTTGTTTTTATTATCAGGAAGGAGTCCTGATGCGTGCCTACAGACCTCCTGAACTGAAACAACTAGACACCTGGTCAGAAACACATCAAGTTGTCATCCCTTGTCTGTAAGACCAGCCATTATAGAACTAGCTCATGATGGATTGTCAGGTCATCTAGGCATCCAAAAACCTACAAGAAGGCTCTTCAACATTTTTTTGGCCAGGAATGAAAAAGGATGTGTCACACTATGTAAAAACATGTCACATATGTCAAGTTGTGGGTAAGCCTAACGAACGCCTTGTGCCAGCTCCTCTGACGCCTATTCCAGTTCAGACGGAGCCCTTCGAAAAGATCATACTAGACTGCGTAGGGCCCTTACCCAAAACCAAACGAGGGAATCAGTATTTGTTAACCCTCATGGATCCCACTACCAGGTACCCTGAAGCATTCCTCTTAAGAACATCACATCAAAGACCATTGTAAAACATCTAATACATTTTTTCACCTCGGTAGGAATTCCAAAACAAATTCAGTCTGACAAGGGTAGCAATTTCACTAGCCATTTTTCCAACAGATAGTGAATGAGCTAAACATCGACCATGTTACCTCCTCGGCTTACCACCCCAATCCCAAGGCTGTCTGGAGCGGTTTCACCAAACATTAAAATCCATGATGAAGAAGTATTGCTTGGAGCATCAAGGAGACTGGGATGAAAGTATTTCTTTCCTTCTCTTCGCTTTAAGAGAATCTCCTCAAGATTCTTTAGGTTACTCCCTTTTGAATTACTCTATGGTAGACAGATCAGGGGGCCTCTCAAAATATTAAAGGATCAATGGTTTACTCAAAATACTCCTTCAAGCCCCAGTGTGTCTGACTACATCAGTAACCTTAAGAATAAAATCAGTGAAGTCAGATCTTTTGCTAAATCAAACTTCCTCAAATCTCAAACTAAAATGCAACAGAATTCTCTTCCCAAATCTGTCATGAGAAGTTTCAAACCAGGAGACAAGGTTTTACTTTTTCTCCCCACTCCAGGCAATGCTCTTCACAGTAAGTTCATGGGACCTTATGTTGTGGCTCAAAAACTAAGTCCATTAAATTATGTGGTCCACACTCCTGACCGTCGTAAGGATTCCCAACTTGTTCATATTAATCTAATGAAACCTTACCACTCCAGAGAACCAGAGGACGACTTGTCTCGCGCTGTACCTGTATGTCTGATAGGAAGGAGTCTGGTCCTGTGCCCCCGAGGAAGAGTCCGACATCGAATTCCTCTTCTCGTCACCTAAAGGACGCCCCTCAAACAGCCAAATCATGTCCAACCTTGATGAGGTGTTTCTTTCCTTAACACCTTCACAACAGTCTGATCTTAAAAGTTATTGCCAGACTCCTACCCATTGCCCTTGATAGAGGACCTTATAGATAGTATAGGAGTAGCCAAATTTGTAACCACTATAGACTTGCTTAAAGGTTACTACCAGATTCCCTCTCGGACGAGGCCCAAATAATATCCGCCTTCATCACTCCCTTCGGACTATACCAATACCAAGTGATGCCCTTTGCGTGTCTAATGCTCCCGCCACCTTCCAGAGGGCTATAAATTACATAACTCAGGACTTGGAGGGCAACATCTACTTCACCGACCTGTTCCTGGGCGGCACCTTCCTCACCTACGGCACGGAGGTCATCAACTTCCCTGACATGGACCCCGAGAAGCGCATCGATCCCATGACACGCATCTTCCCCAGAGTCACCAAGTGCACCTTCAGGAAGTTCGGCCCTTCGGGAACCATCGAGACCCACGACACCATGTGTGTGCTGGCGGTTAACATCATCAACGAGAAGATCTACATTTTCATCTGGTTCTGGCTGGTCTCTCTCACCACCATCACCGCTGTCTGGCTCGTGTATCGCCTCCTCGTCATCGTCTCCTCCGATGTGCGCTTCAAGCTTCTGCAGGTTCTTCCTTTGCGAGGTGCTGTGTCTGGTGGTGGGGTGGACAACATCATCGCCGACGCCTTATCAAGATCTCCCGTCTCACCTCCTTCATGAGCCCATTACGGAGGTCTTAGGGGGGAGGAAATGTTACGGCCCGCCCGTAACATGCATTACTACCATCACCTCCTCCGCTTGTTACCTCGTTCGCCACCTCTCCGCCTCCCCTTCCACGTCACCGTCTCGTGAACCTTCCACGCCACCGTCTCGTGAACCCCACGCTACTGTCCCGAAGTTGGATTCACGCGGCCCCTTTCGACTCAACCGAAAGTGTTGAGCCAGCTCTTGGTTTTCTGGATTGGCAGTTGAGATCCAAGCCTCAACCAGTGAACACAACGCCTCTTGGTTCTGCCGTGGGATCAACCATCACCCAGCATTTCACCACTGCGACACCGCATAAGTATCACTTCCCTCGTCCGTGTTTTCCACATTGCCTCTATATAGGATTAGGATTATTGTTAGGTATTAAGTTGGGTTCTTTATTGTTGTATTTATTACTGTGTTATATGTATATGTGTATGTCATTTTCCTGTGTTTCATGTTATATATCTGTTTCATGTTTCTTGTTATATATGTGTCAATTTCATTATGGGTTATTAAAGTAGCTTTTAAAGTGACCCCTTTTGCATTTCCTCACCAGTTGAACCTGCAGTGTTTTTTTATTGTTATTGTTCACCGGCTCTCCGATGCCAATCTTACCAGTTTAACCGGTGAACGTAACAGGGTGGATAGGCGGCCATGTTGTCTTGTGACCGTCATAAACGCTTACTCATCATGCATTATTATCTTTCATTACTGTCAATAAACAACCTGATTTATTTTTCCATGCCAGCAATCCTGCTTGAAGCCTGCACCCCCTATTTCCCTGGCACACTTGACTAGTCACATGCCAAAGCTGGAAGTACTGGATATCATCATCAAATAGTTTTGAAAGAGATCTAATAAAAATGATATTGATTTGACATATATTGAGATATAATAATTATGATAATAATAAGTTGATATTGATTTGACATTTTGATGCAGGTAAATTTAACTTTAACTAATTCCACCAATTAATTAACATCTATCATAGATTCTTTCCAAGTGATGTTTCTGCTGCTGTGTAACATACTGGTTTATGTAAGTGACATACTTTTATCTATCATGTTATGGACTAAGCGTTTATATCAATAAATGACACGTACAAAATAAAAATTATTTCATTTGTTGAATATATATATATATATATATATATATATATATATATATATATATATATATATATATATATATATATATATATATATATATATATATATATATATATATATATATATATATATATATATATATATATATATATATATATATATATATATATATATATATATATATATATATATATATATATATATATATATATATATATATATATATAATGTCAATAGCCTTTTGCAGACTATTATCATGAATCTCCTCAAAATATCTTGCACTATTTCACCAATATTGCCTTTATGGAATAGGTACAGGGCTACCACCTACAACGGAAAAGGAGAGCATGATCACGTTACTTGTTACACACTTTTGTTGTTATATTTGTCAAAGCGTTATATTCATTGGTGTCTTACAACATTGCAATGCAACAGTGGGTTCTGAAAAAAGTATATTCCTGAATGTGACACTTTCCTTACTGTGATTTGTTCGAAATTTAGTTAGATAGTTGGGATTATTTTCTCATCTGAAAATTTGCTTTGCAAGTAACTAAATCACTTATAATATATATATATATATATATATATATATATATATATATATATATATATATATATATATATATATATATATATATATATATATATATATATATATATATATATATATATATATATATATATATATATATATATATATATATATATATATATATATATATTTCGGGAGTAGACCATTTTGAATGCATGTACTATTGAAGTCAACAGCGAGGTCTGCATTATTCTTTTTGTACAGCGTATTTTGTGTTTTTCGCACAAGGGTGCGTTCGTCCGGTTTTAGTTGGTAGAGTAGTGTGCCAAAGTCCATTTTCTCTAGACGTCTTTCGGTCTTGATCAGACCATCTTCAGGAGAGAAGTGAGTGCAACGAATTACGAATTTACGAATTTTGATAGAAAAGAGGGGTGAAGGAAGTGTTATAAAGTATAAGAGTAAAGTTAGAAATTATTGAAAGACAGTAGAAGATTAAAGATGGTGGGCAGACCACCTTGCTATTTTTCATTTATGTTTTATAAATTTCATATATACTGTATTCTCTTCGTGTTGTTATTTATGTATTGTGTTGCTAAGCATCATTACCCTGCTTAGATTTTTTTTTTTTTTTTTTTTTTTTGACAGAACCGCAGCTAACCTACCAGCGAGATGTCCGAGGACATAACACAACTAATTCCCTATGTACGAGACTGCCATTAATTTACTGTACTTCATTATTAATTTGTTGGTTACTTAAGGTAAGTATATTTC
Source organism: Portunus trituberculatus (assembly GCF_017591435.1). NCBI lineage: Eukaryota > Metazoa > Arthropoda > Malacostraca > Decapoda > Portunidae > Portunus > Portunus trituberculatus. The sequence goes on along the minus strand of NC_059257.1, from coordinate 2,434,683 downwards.
CTTACTTTATAAACTTATTCCTGTGTTTAGCAGGAACCTGGAGTTTATAATATTAACTTAACTTAAGTAGTGTATTTTGGAATGTGTTTAAAGAGTGTGTATATGTACTGTATGTTGGCTTCATGTAATGGCTCTGGCCTGGTTAAGTCTCCCTGTTGCACCGTAGGTTAGTCAAGCAGAGACTCCACCTCTACTCCCTCGTTGACATCTCACAACTCTTCACCCCCCCACCAGGTGTGGTCCCTGGATGTCAACGGCTCAGGATGAGATGCAAACCCCTCCCTCACTCCGCTAGCTGGGGACCAGCAAGCCCTACCAGTGGCCGATACCCCTCGGCGGTGAACTACAAGGCAGAGCCGGCACGTAGACTCTCCACCGGCTCACAGCCGACTCAGGGCGCGGAGCGAGGAGAGAGGAGCTCAGCCGCGTTACCAGTGTGAAGCGTATGCATGTGTTTGTAGTGTAGTGTTTTGGTGTAACATAGTTCTCATTCTCTTCCAGATGGCGTGAGTGAGGTATGTTTCGATGTACAGTCAACTTAAAGTTATTTGGGTATTGTGAATATTAGGGTAAGTAATTCGGTAAGTGTTTTGTATCAGGTAAGTTAACAGTAACAGTGCAGGTAAGTGAGTGTAATTTTTCCTTTTCAGATTCCCTATGTTTGATTTGTATTTGTTTATGGTCATGTAGCGCCTTTGTTTTCAGTATATAGGTATTGGAATATTGTTACGGACTTGTAGGCTGCTTTGGAAGTCACGATGAAAACTTCGTATGTTATTGTGTTGTTCTAGTAGTTCCCTATATATAGGGATGTCAAGATTTTCAATTCTGTCCCATATATCTTTTGCTCTGTTATGTAAACGTATATTTAATGGTATAGTGTTGGTGTGTGTGTGAATTTGTTTTGTTGTCATCGTGTATGGGAACCGTTGATTTGTTGCGAATCTAAGAGCCTTATTTTGTATTTTTTGTAGTCTTCTGATTTGGTTTTTACTCAATGTGTGTATGGGAATAGGAGGGTAGTCTAGTATTGGTAGAATTAGTGCTTTAACTAGATGGGTTTTTATTTTTTTCTGGCAGGTTTTGTAGTTTATATAGTTTACTTAAGGCTGTATTTGCAGAATTACATCGCCCATCTATGTGTTTAAAATATCCTGTAGTAGTTAGTGTTAAAACTAAACATTTTCCGGTAGTTTTAAATTCTATTTCGTTATCATTTATTTGTAGTGGAATTCCTCTTTTTATGCCAATATGTAAAGGTGTAAATTTGTTTAGGTTTGTTTTTATTTTCCATTTGTCTTCAAAGTTGTTTATTAACGATATTGCTCTTTCTGTTTGCCTGTTTATCATGTTCTTAGATTTCCCTGGATAACCAATGATTTGGGTGATGTCGTCAGCATATAGTTTGTTTAAGTATCGGTTTGAGTTTTCTATGTCGTTTGTGTATATTGTGTAAAGGGTAGGTGAGAGGACGCTCCCTTGGGGAACGCCACAGTTAAGGTCGAAAGGTAGGCCAGTGTGATTCTTAATTTTAATGGATGCTGTTCTGTCTGAGAGGAAGTCACTTAAGAATTTTTCTATTGATGTTGGGAATTGCAGGTGTTGCATTTTATATTTTAATCCTAAATGCCATACTTGGTCAAATGCTTTTGTTACATCCTCATAATAACTTGACATTGGCCTTTATCCGCTTTGTTCTGTGCAATTTTTTCAGTGATTATTGCTAGTGCCTGTGTGGTTCCTCTGCCTGTTCGAAATCCAAATTGGTTGACATTGTATTTGTTGTTAAATTCGAGAAATGATTTCAGTCTGTTGTTTATAATTCGTTCAAGTATTTTACCTGGTACTTCAAGTAGGGATATTGGTCTAAAGTTTTGCGGTTGGTATGATGTTTTCCCTGTCTTTGGTATTAGCCTTATTATGGCGTGTTTCCACTTGTCGGGGAAGTAGCCTGCTGATAGTTAACTGTTATATATGTGGGTTAGTCTATTGATTGATATTTCTGAGAGTTGGTTTAGTAATGTTTTATTTATTCCGCTTTCTCCAGGGCTTGTATTCTTCAGGTTCTTAATAATGTTTTTTTTACTTCTTCCTCTGTAATAGTTTCGTCAAGTATGTCTGTTCCTAGTCTAGTGATGTCTGCATTGTTGTATGGTATTGATCTGTATAGGTTGTTTTGCATATACTCATATATTATTTCTGTATCATCATTTTGTTGTTCTTCCTCTTCCTTAAAGATATCTTCCCAATATTCCCTATGTACTTCCTCTTTTTCCTTGTTTGTATAGACTTTTCTATTATCTTTGTTTTTTTTTAGGTAGTGAGGTTCTGTGTTAGTGTTATTGGTAATCTGTTTTATTTTCTTCCAAAAATTTGATGGGTCTTTATATATGTTGGCTAAGTCATGTAACAGCATAGACCAGTGCTCATTATTCTCGGTGATTAAGGATTCTTGAAGAACTGACTGTAGGTTGCGGTAATATCTGTAGCTTTGAATGTTCCAACCATATGTTTTGCTGTATGTCTGAAGACTAGAGAAAAGTGTTATTAATAGTTTGGTGGTGTCACTATGTTTTGGTGAGGGGAGACTTTTATATTTTGTTATTGGTATTGCTTCATGCATTGCCCTGTCTATTGCTTGATGCCAGTTCTCTACTGCATAGTCTATTGTTTCAAGAGTTGCCATGTTTAGGTTATTGTTATGCAGCGTTTCCGTAACCCTTGCTTTAAAATTTTCCCAGTTGGCTTTCCTGTAATTTGGTCTTGGGTTTACTGGTATGAGTATAGGTGTTATTGATATTGTTAGTATTATTGGTATGTGGTCGCTGGTGGTGAGTGGTCCAGGGGAAATATAGGTGTTGTGATAAGTATGGTAGTTTGTTAAAATTATGTCCGGGGTCGTTCCTCGTCTTTGCGTGTAAAATGTTGGGAAGTCAGGGCCTATGAGTTGCATAAGTCTGTTTTGTATGAGTGTGTGTGAGTGCAACTAGTGAGGATGCGGGCTTATATGGGCGGCGGAAGCGGATAGTCGCGTCAGGTAGCCAGTCAGAGCGCGGATCGAGTTTCGTCTGAAGCGGCCAATGAGTAGCCGGCTACAGCTCCGTGTGGCTGTCGCTGGGATGGTAACGATGATTCTGTCTGCTGTTGTATGTTGATGGTAGGTTTTTCTGAGTAGATATGTACTGCTTCCGTCATCTTGAGTCTTCTTTTGTCGTTTTCTCTAACTAGGATGGTGGTGTTGCTTTCCATGTGATGTCGCTTCAGGATGATGCCGTGTTCATTCATGTAGTGTCGTCTTATAGCGCCGTCTTGTAGGTGTGTCCGGGTTTTCGCGGAAAACCCGGACATAAAACCAACAGTCTATGCAAGATACATCGATGACATCTTCATCAACGCCAATACTGAAGAGGAAGTACTGCACCTGATCGAGAATTTCAAGAAACACTCCTGCCTCAACTACACACACGAATTAGAAGAAGAAAACAAGCTCCCCTTCCTCGACGTCATGGTGCACCGTTCAAGCTCCTGCTTCTCCACGTCAGTCTACGTTAAATCCACGAATCTCGGCTTCTGCCTAAACGGAAAAAGCGACTGCCCAGAAAAATATAGACACAGCGTCATCAATGCCTTTGTCAGGAGGGCTCTCACGCACTCATCCTCATGGAATGCAGTCCACGCTGAATTAAAAGAATCTCCCAGCTTCTCTGCAACAACGGCTATCCGCAGCAAGAAATAGACGAAGTCATACGTCGCCGCATGGACAACTACATCCGCGAGAATCCGCCCGAGCAACAAACATCGTGCATCACTCTACTACAAGAACACGATGTCTTCAGCATACAAAGAAGACGAGAAAGCCGTAAAGAAGATCATCCACAACAATGTCTCGCCCATCAACACAGACACTAAACTCCAAGTCATCATTTACTACAAGACCAGAAAAACCGCAAGCCTATCATGAAGAATAGCTGTCTTCCTCCGACAAACTCCCTGCAAGAAGTGAACGTCGTGTACCAACACACATGCACTGTTGGTGACTGCAGTCACCTAAACTCGAGGTACATTGGCTTCACATCTACAACCCTATCAAAGAGAATTACAGCACACCTACAAGACGGCGCTATAAGACGACACTACATGAATGAACACGGCATCATCCTGAAGCGACATCACATGGAAAGCAACACCACCATCCTAGTTAAAGAAAACGACAAAAGAAGACTCAAGATGACGGAAGCAGTACATATCTACTCAGAAAAACCTACCATCAACATACAACAGCAGCCAGAATCATCGTTACCATCCCAGCGACAGCCACACGGAGCTGTAGCCGGCTACTCATTGGCCGCTTCAGACGAAACTCGATCCGCGCTCTGACTGGCTACCTGACGCGACTACCCGCTTCCGCCGCCCATATAAGCCCGCATCCTCACTAGTTGCACTCACTTCTCTCCTGAAGATGGTCTGATCAAGACCGAAAGACGTCTAGAGAAAATGGACTTTGGCACACTACTCTACCAACTAAAACCGGACGAACGCACCCTTGTGCGAAAAACACAAAATACGCTGTACAAAAAGAATTATGCAGACCTCGCTGTTGACTTCAATAGTACATGCATATATATATATATATATATATATATATATATATATATATATATATATATATATATATATATATATATATATATATATATTGTAAAGGGCAGAACACCACCTGACCATTACCCCTCGTTCTGGATCGATGGCAGTGTTCTCGTCAACAGATCACGCAGGACAGACAACGCCTGACTTCTGATCTTTCTAAGTTTCAATGCCTCAAAAACACAATTCCTCCATCTATCAACTCGACACTACCTTTCAGACAACAATCCCCTCTTTTTTCAATGATAACTCAACTGTTCTCATCTTCTACGTACACTGTCCTTTATTCATAATATAAACTGGAAAATTCACATTTTTTTTCTCTTGCTAAATCAACTTCTATGAAGTTAGACGTTCAGAGGTTTCTCCGCTAGTTTTTCTTGTCCCTTCAACTGCTAACTCTGTACAAGGGCCTTATCTGACC
>NC_059257.1:2357115-2424615 GCF_017591435.1 Portunus trituberculatus | reverse complement strand
TTGCATGACAGGTAGGTGTTGGGTTGATTCCTTCCATAGCGTAGAAGCTGCACAACTTCCAAAAAGTGATAGGTGCTCCCTGGATCAGGCAGGTATATAAAAGAAGGGTTGATAACATAAATTGTCGATACTAAAAGGCAGGGTAATCACCGTAGAAATCTTCATTCTTCGTGCTTTATTATAGACGCAGGGAAATCACCGTAGAAATCTTGCTTCCTCATGCTTTATTGTAAAGCAGGAGGAATGAAGATTTCTACCGTGATTTCTCTGCCTTTTAGTATCTACAATTTATGCTATCAACCTTTCTTTTATATACCTACCTGACCCACGGAGCCCCTATCAGTTTTTGGAAGATATTCAGTGTGGAAGATGGTGACAGCTGAGTGCCATTGAAGAAGACGGGATAGTTGTCTGAAAAGTTGTATGTTGTTGATAGATGGAAAAACTGAGTTTTTGAGGCATTGGACATAACTATGTTTTTTCTGTTCCAATGAAAATTTTGGAAAGATCAGAAATCAGGTGTTTTTAGGCGTCCCTGGGTCATATGTTGGCTTCATGAAGATTTGGTCGTCTCTGAAAACACGTAGAAAAGTATAGCGTGGTATTACCAGCGTAAGAATGGATATGGAAAGAAGTTTGGTTAGGATCATTAATGAAAAATAGAAAGAGAGTGAGTGACAAGATAGAACCCTGAGGAACACCACTATTAATAGCATTAGGAGAAGAACAGTGGCCATCTACCACGGCCGCAATAAAACGGACGGTAACGAAAACGAAAAGTTGCAAAAAAGAAGGATAGAAACCGTAGGAGGGCATTTTATTTTTAATCAAAGCATTGTACCTGACTCTATGAAAAGCTTTTCATATGTTTAACGTGACAAAATTTCAGTGAAATCTCTAAAAGACAATAACCAAGACTTAGTAAAGAAAGCCAGAAGATAACCAGTATAGGGATCTTGACGGAAGCCATACTGGCGATGAGAGAGATGTTTGAGAAACTTTAGATAATCGATAATTTAAACATAGAGTGGTAGTTTAAAGGATACGAACGGTCATACTTTTTTTAGGAACAGGCTGAATGTAGGCAAACTTTTAGCATGAAGGAAAGGTAGATATCGATAGACACAGTTGAAAGAGTTTGGCCAGGCAAGGGGGGATGGGATTTAATATTAGGCGCCGCAACGGCGGAGGTCATATGGCGCCGCTAAAAATTTTTAATGGAAAACGAAAATATTTAAAACAAAAATGATAAAATGACTAAAAACTGTTAAAAACAATAAAATTGAAAGGAAAAAAAAAATAAAACAAAAACAAAATAAAACATTAATATATATATATATATATATATATATATATATATATATATATATATATATATATATATATATATATATATATATATATATATATATATATATATATATATATATATATATATATATATATATATATATATAGTAAATTCACATGTTTGGGAGAAAGCCAGCTTCTCCCAAAAACTTAAAAACGTCATGGCCCTGGGCCAGACACTCCGGTCCAAGGACTTTTGAGGTATAATAGACACCGCTATCTCTACCGCGACAGCGGTAGAGGTAGATGTGTCATAATTCGATAAAACTAGGGCACGCACGGTGAGCGGCACCAAACAGTCATCACAATAAGGTTGTGGGTCCCTTTGTGTAAGGTACGTGTGACCTATACGAAGTCGCGCAAATAAAGTCTGTGCACGGCGGTCCCGGACATGGGTGTAACTCCACTGAGGGAGTGAGGTTGCAACCCCCGCTAGCCATCTCCTCTGCCAAAGTGCAGCAACTGCCTCACGAATTACAGAAAATACATCTCGGAACGAAATAGGAGCAAGAGATGGAGCGCGACTTGCTGCCTCTTTAGCGAGGCGATCTGCATGTTCATTCCCTTGAACACCAACGTGACCAGGGACCCAACAGAACCCAACACGATATCCTCTTCTGGTAAGTAGGTATAGCCACTCCAGGGCTGATAAAACCAAAGGATTAAGGAAGACAGTGCAAGAGAGAGCAGTAAGAGCACTGCGACAGTCACTAAAAATTGTAAAAGACGAAACAGGGAGAGTAAAAATTATCTGTAAAGCTAGGACTATGGCAGACAGCTCCGCAGTGAAGACAGAAGATGGGAAAACTACACTAAACGCGACGCCTGCGTCGGATTTGGAACCATCAGTAAAAATAGGAGTGTCATTAGAATGGATAAAAAAGTGTTCTAAAAACCGAGTGTGGTACAGAGCTGGCAGAAAATCCTTCTTGCCATCCATGGCAGGAGGGCATAATGAGATAACAGGAAGCTGCCAATAACCAACTCGTGGGAGCCGGAAAGAGTACACAGGAATGGGGTCGATAGATAACTCCGCCATGAGATTTGCAACTCTAAGGCCAAAAGGTTTAGGGAGACTCGGTCGAGTGACATACGCCTGCGAGCGCGAGTCCCGCAACATTGACAGACAGGGACAAAATCAGGAAGACGGTGGGTGCGAAACCAACACCGGAGCATCGAAGACTGGCGCCGGAGGTCGAGCGGCCAGAAACCAGCATCCACTAGAAGGCTAGGTATTGGAGATGTCCGAAATGCACCTGTAGCCAAGCGGACCCCAGCATGATGCACGGAGTCAAGCGTGCGTAGTCGTGCATCCGTTGCGGATGAGTAGATCTCACAGCCGTATTCCAGCTTTGCAAGGATTAGTGTACGGTGAAGCAGCAGCAACGTGTCCCTGTCCGCACCCCAAGAGGTGTGACTTAAAACCCGAAGAAGGGATAATGCCTGCCGACAAGACACCTTAAGAGAACGGAAATGGGAACCCAGGTGAGACGGTTGTCAAATAAAAGGCCAAGATATCGAGTCGCCTCCACGCATGAGAGGCGTCTATTGGCGAGGTATAAATCTGGGTCTGGATGGACACCACGGTTGCGGCAAAAATGCATGGCTACGGTCTTCGAGGTGGAGAATCGAAAACCGTTCATGTTGGCCCAACTGGACACCCTATTGATCGCCAGTTGGAGCTTGCGCTCAATCAGTGACATCCTAGCAGCAGCAAATGAAATACATAAATCATCAACATATAAGGAGCTGTGAATGCCATCTGGGAGAGTATCAATAACACCATTTATGGCGACTGCAAATAATGTAACACTAAGAATACTTCCTTGTCGGACACCATCATTTAGAGCAGTAGCCTCAGAGAGAACACTCCCCACTCGAACCCGTAAAAAAACGTCTGGATAAAAACTGCTGGATAAAAAGAGGAAGGTGGCCACGAAGGCCAAAATTAAATAAAGACTGTAAAATGCCATGACACCAAGCCGTGTCGTAGGCCTTCTCCAGGTCAAAAAACACTGTTACTTGATGGTGGTGATTAGCGAAGGCCTCACAAATGGAAGACTCTAGGGATAAAAGAGCATCAGTAGTAGACCTCATCTTTCGGAAGCTGTACTGTACCGATGACAAGTACTTCCCCCTCTCCAAGTACCACATGAGTCTTACATTTACCATCTTTTCTAAAACTTTACAAATGCAGGATGTGAAAGATATAGGACGGTAGTTCGTAACCTGGAGATTATCTTGCCCAGGCTTCGGAAATGGGAGAACCACTGCCACAGCCCAAGAAGATGGAAAGTCACCGGTATGCCAAATCATATTATAAAGATTTAAAAGAAAGTTAAAAGCACTGTCAGACATGTGACGCAAGAAGGCATAAGGAATATCATCTGGCCCAGGAGAAGAGTCGTGACACTGGGACAAAGCAGTCCGCAACTCGGAAGCAGAGAAAGGGACATTATAAGACTCCCCTCCAGCGGAAGAAAAGTTTATGCCGAGAGATTCCATTCTCTGGCGGTGACGTGCGCCCGGGGCTGCTGGATGCCTCCAGGAAACACTGGCAAAGTGCTCCGCAAAGAGGTCGACGATATTCTTAGGGTCTGCCACCGTTCGCCCAGCAAACAAAAAAATTGGTGGGGAAGGAGCAGAATATTTCCCAGCAATTTGTTGAAGACATCCGTAAGAGGGCTGCGGGCGTCTATGGAAGAGACATACGCTTTCCACGAGGTTCTTTGTGCCTCTTTCAAAACGCGGGGGGCCCGAGCTCGGCAGCGCCGAAAAGCTTCCAGGCACTGCGGGTCCCCACGATGTCGCCGGAGACGAGAGAAAGCTGCCCGTTTCTCTTTCACCGCTGCAGTGCATGGTGCGTTCCACCAAAGAACGGGACGCTTAGTAAAGCGACCTGACGTCCTAGGGATTGTCTGAAGCGCTAAAGAAACTAAAAAATCGGTAAAATAATCAACAGCCTCAGCACAAGTAGAAAAGTCAGCCAACGGACTGATAAAAGAGCTAAGGTCTGTGAATCGACGCCAATCTGCCTTGTCTAAAACCCAGCGTGGGGGCCGGGACTGTAGCTCAGAGTTCACAGATTCCAATAAAATCGGAAAGTGGTCACTACCGTGTAAATCTGGCAGGACTCGCCAATTAAAATCAAGGTAATAATTAGATGTACAAAGAGAAAGATCGATAGCTGTAAAAGTCTTAGTAGGACTGTGGAAATGTGTAACATCCCCAGAATTTAAAATCTCAAATCCCTCATCCTCAATAAAAAGAACTGATTAAAACCCCACGAGGATTACTAGCACCTTCATCCCACAATGAGTGACGGCCGTTGAAATCTCCCAACAAAAAGAAAAGGCGGAGTCAGCTGACGCACCAGGCCGTCAAGCTCACCCCTGGAGACAGGAAGCAGAGGAGGGAAATATAAACTGCAGATGGTGTACAGTCGTCCCATAAAGACCTTAACAGCAACCACCTGAAAGGGAGAGTTAAGCTGTACCGGGGATAACAGGTATATCCTGACGGACTAGAATAGCTGTGCCACCGTGGTGGCCCTGGTCAGGGAAAGGAGTGTTAAAAAAAGGCACGATGGCCAGGAGGACTAGAATAAGTACTATCACCTATCATAGTCTCTTGTAGAGCTACACAGGCTGGAGAGAACTCCGACAGCATAGCTAGGAGTTCCCCCCACGATGCGCGAAGGCCTCTACAGTTCCACTGTAGAAGCTTGAAGACGACTATTTGGGTGCAGTAGACGAGCGAGCCTTTTGAGGCTGCCCGTGACTGACCTGACTAGAAATAATCAAACGACGAGAAGACACCGGGAGTTGAGATGTGCCGGGTCGTTGGACCGCAGCCTTTCGGCTTATCGGTGGGTTATGCGAACTATCATCACTTTTACCTGTCCTCGGAGGACGAAGATCAAGCAGGACTGCACTTTCCGATACAGTGGGTCCACGAGGGACGGCTGTGACAATATCATCGGACGTCTCCATGCTCAGACCGTCCTCATCATAAGAAGCCCGATCTGAGACGGAGGGCGTCACAGAAGGCTGGACAAAAACTACTGGAGCTACCCTAGCAGAGCGGTCCCTGGAGGACTCACGATTATGTGCACAGGGAGAAAACTTAGATTGCTTATGCTGAGCTAAATCTAACGACTCCGCAGAGCCGCGGTGCCGCTTAGTTAGACCTTTGCAAGGCTTAGGAGATACAGGTGGCAAATGGACATCTACTACATGGGTGACTTTGGTCAAGTCCGTATTTTTCTCGTCACTTCTAAGAGATGACTCAACCGAGTCATCAGAAAAATGGCAAACCTGTTAGCCAGATAAACAAAACCACACGCCCCAACAGAGCGAGAGGTAGCAGGAGTTGTCTTCGGAGCGGCAGACTCAGCCGAAGAACGAGCGGCCAATGAAGCATAGGATGTCGCACCAGTACCGTCCTTCTGGCAGTACAGGAGTTTATGGCTGGCGCTACCGAGGCTGATAAACTGACTATTGGCAAGCTGTAGAATGTCCTGCTCCAGGCGATACCTGGGGCATTGCCTGGAACGTACCTGGTGAGCATCACGGCAATGCAAACAATAAGCTGCACCATTGCAATGCTCCTCTGAATGGGAGTCGAGTGCAGAGCAATTACCACATCGGGAAGCTTCCTTACACGAGCTTTTGCCGTGACCGTACCCATAGCATGAGAAGCACTGAAGAGGGCGAGAAACAAAGCGCCTCACCCTAAGGTAGATAGGACCGATATTAACACGGTTAGGAAGGGTGGAACCAAAAAAGGTGAGAAGGACCATGTTGGAGGAGTTCCTCATCTTAGTCACCTTTTGTACTGAGCTAGGGCACATTGCTAGTATTTCCTTTTCTGGGAATTCATAGAGATCTTGGCTATAAACACAACCTTTGCTATAGTTAAAGGTGGGATGAGCCTTAACAGTCGCAAACATGCTGTCAGAAGGGCATGGGAGATGTTGCAACATCCTAGCTTGCGTAAGATCTTTTGCTCGCACAAGCACCCCCTTCCCATACTTTTTCAGATTCCCATCAGGAATCGTGCCGATTTCTTTGGACAGGTACCAGGAGGCATGGATGAAATTCCCACGCCCTTTTCTATAGTACGCCACAAACCAACGTGGAGGTGGGATTTGGCGGACTGCTGGAACTGAATTATCTAAATAGTTTTCAAAAACATTTGAGATGTAATCCATGTCACTCTCTGAAATATTACGTGACTGGAGAAATTCAGTTTTAAAGCCATGGCCAGCAAGGGGCAGAGATGCTACATTTTCATAAGCCAGACGGGCTTCATCACATGACAGAAAAGTTACATAGCAACGGTTAGATGGAAAGTCCTTTTCATAAACCAGTCGAATACATAGAACCGTGCCATACACCTTGAGAAGTGAGTGCAAGGTGTGGTATAAAAATGATGGATTGACATTTACCATCAAAAGAGAGTCATATGCAGCAGAAACGCGACCCTCAGAAGAACTCCCAGAACAGGAGACTGCTGTGGGAGGCCCTTGTGGAGGGGAATAATCCTTCCCACTCAGACCTGAAGATGACGTCTCGTGGGCCAGGTCAGCCACCTCACGAGAACCTGAAGATTTTTTGTGTTTTCCCATGTAAAAAAAACAATAATAAAAGATTAGCCCCAGAGGCAAGGGAAACCACCTACTGGGACGACAATGGGAGCAAGCGCTGGCAGTCGTGGACGGGGTACCTCGTCCCCATGCGGACCAATCGTTTTAAAAAAAGGCCCCACATGATGCAGAAAGTTTGTCCACGACAGAGCTAAGAACCCCCTCCCAATGCATCCCAGCCTGGGCACCCAACCATTCAGCACAGGACGGCCCCTATTGGGCGATCCCTCCAGCGGGTGGCTCCGCTGGTCCACTGGCAGCCTACGTAGGAACCATTTAGTCTGGCCCCTCACTGGCGACCTTACTAGTATGGGTAGCCCTCTCCCCCTCGAAAGGGCAGAGCAGGGGCCTAAGCCCCCTCTAGTCTAGCTCGCCAGGTCACAGGGGCACGCAAGCCCCCCCATCACGACAAGGCGGTTCCCATCTGGGGGAGGGGGCAGGCAAGGATCATGCCTAGAAGCATAAGTTTTGGGAACAACAGAAGGGACCCTATCATGGCCATAAGCTTTCCGAGGGTTAAGGCCAGCCAACTTTAGTTGTAGGCATTGTAGTTAGAGAGAGGAGGAGAGGGAAGAAAAAGCCCAGAACCATCCAAGGTGGTGACGTTAGTAAAAATTTGAGAGAAGAGTTCAGCTTTAGAGACAGATTTAATGGAAGTTGTGCCATCAGGATGAAATAAAGTAAGAACGATGAAGAAGTAAAGGTATTGGAGATATTTTTGGTCAGATGCCAAAGTTAAGAGTTAGGAAAAAAAAAAAATTCCGGGCAGAAATATAAAGTGCATGAGATTCATGTGATAGAAGGCTCGAGTACCTTTAGTGGGCAACGTCTGTATCATTCATAACAAGACTGTCTTAAACAAAGGTTTAGAAGTTTTAGATTGACAGAAAAAAAAAAGAAAATTCCACCTCCATGCCAGACATTATTCCTCTGTTATGTGTTCAGCACAAAGAAATGGGTCTCTGACACGGAAACAATAATCATTCCATGGAAAATAAACATAATAATTGCTCATGTCCTCCCCCCCACCCCCAAACTGGCCGAGGCAAAACGCCAGAGGAGGGATTTGACAAATTGAGTAAGATACATATTTTGATCGGAGGTGGTCAACAGAGAAGATATGGTAACATTACAAGCAAAATGATTAGAGGTAAGGAAAAAATCAAGAATGTTAGTCGTTCCTCCAAGACAGTCAGGAATGCGAGTAGTGTGTTGCACCAGTTGCTCTAGGTCATGGAGGATGGCAAAGTTGAAGGTTAGTTCACCAAGATGGTCAAGGAAGGGAGAAGAAAGCCAAAGCTATAGGTGAACATTGAAATCTTCAATTATATATCCATCTCTCTCTCACTCACTCTCTCTCTCTCATTATATATATATATATATATATATATATATATATATATATATATATATATATATATATATATATATATATATATATATATATATATATATATATATATATATATATATATATATATATATATGGAGACAGTGGCATAGTGGATAAGGTGGTGAGCGTGGGATCGAGCAGACGTCCAGGCGTAGGGTCGAATCCCACCACATACAGCCTTAAACATTTTGCCATTTGTCGAGTGGTTTAAAGCTACCTACACGTCACCCTGATACCCAGGTTCTAGGTGGTTACACCGAAGATGAGCTTCGGGGGTGATATGGGCCCCAATATGGGTACCACTATAAATAAAATCACCTGAGCCACTAATGGGCGGAAGCTGAACAGTGCTTCCCATACACTCTTCAAGTGTGCCTACAGGCGCTATAGACCTTAACGTAAAAAAAAATATAAATAAATAAAAAAAATAATATCTATCTATCTATCTATCTATCTATCTATCTATCTATCTATCTATCTATCTATCTATATCTATATATATATATATATATATATATATATATATATATATATATATATATATATATATATATATATATATATATATATATATATATATATATATATAGGTATAGGGCTTGGTCATCCTTATCTGAAAGGGGAAAGGGGACCGTCAGGACTGCAACAATCACCGCGGTATAACACTGCTCAGCGCACCAGGCAAGGTGCTTACCCATTTGTTGTTGATACGTATACGCAGTCACCTGCTGAAACACCAGAGACCTGAATAGTCTGGTTTCATGCCCGGTAAGTCAACAACTGACGGGATCCTAGCACTTCGCATAATAGTGGAGCGCCGACCTGAGTTTCAACATGGGGTGCTTGCAGCCTATGTCGATCTCAAGAAGGCGTTTAATTCAGTGCATCGTGAGACATACTGGGATCTTCTGCGTCTCCGTGTGATTCTTACAAGGATTATTGGTCTATTAACTGGCCTCTGCTCCGGGACTGTGAGTGCTGTGAAGTGTTGAGTGGGCGTGTCCAGCTTCTTCCCTATGATTACGGGAGTGATGCAGAGATGCGTACTTGCCTCATCACTTTCCAAGACTTGCATGGGGGTACTATGCAGCGTTTTAGACCAGTCATTGTGGAGCATCTGTCAGCAATACTAAGATTACATATTTTTTTTTCTGATGATGCAGTAATCTTTGCTGAGTCACAGGAGTCACTGGCTATGGTTCTAGAAGCACTGCACGAGTAAGCTAGGCCCTTGGGACTCCAGGTTTCCTGGCCCAAGACCAAGGTTCAAGCGTTTCGAGGCTTCCTGGATGAAACTTTACAGTCCGTCCATGCGTGTGGTGAGGACATTGAGATCTCGGAAAACTTCACATACCATGGTAGTGTAGAGCGTAACGACAGTGAATCGAGCCAGGAAGTTGTACGGCGGATTGGCCTGGCCCATGACGTTATGGACTCGCTCAGCACGAGTATTTGGCATTGTCAGTACCTGTGCAGACGGTCGAAGATTCGGATCTTCAAATCGCTGGCGAATATTGTCTTCCTTTATGGTTGTGAGACATGGACGCTGAACACTGATCTGAAGAGGCAATTTGATGTCTTTGGTACTAGAAACCTTCGCAGAATCATGGAGTACCGCTGGTATGAATGTGTCAAATCAGCGATTGCTCCGTGAGACTGATTCGAGGCCGATGACCAGCATAGGCCATCAACGCCAACTACGATTATATGGGCATGTGGCACGCTACCCGGAAGCTGAACCTGCATATCTCCGAAAGGGATAACCCAGCGAAGAGGAGGCAAAGGGGGCGCATGGCTGCGACAAGCTGCCTCTTGCTGGGAGTTACTTGGCTTGACCGCCTGAAGTGACGCCCCCCCAGGTGTATGCCCCCATATATATATATATATATATATATATATATATATATATATATATATATATATATATATATATATAGATAGATAGATAGATAGATAGATAGATAGATAGATAGATAGATATAGATATAGATATAGATAAGTAGCCCTTTTTTTCCCTCTTAATTGTATATATATATATATATATATATATATATATATATATATATATATATATATATATATATATATATATATATATATATATATATATATATATATATATATATATATATATATATATATACTCCTGTGCGTTCCTGTGCGTACGGTATAAAGTATAATATGCTTTCTATTCTGAGAGAGAGAGAGAGAGAGAGAGAGAGAGAGAGAGAGAGAGAGAGAGAGAGAGAGAGAGAGAGACGTTTAATATTTTTTTTTTATTTATTTTATTTTTATTTATTTATTTTTTATTTATTTATGTGTGTGTGTGTGTGTGTGTGTGTGTGTGTGTGTGTGTGTGTGTGTGTGTGTGTGTGTGTGTCTGTGTGTGTGTGTGTGTGTGTGTGTGTGTGTGTGTGTGTGTGTGTGTGTGTGTACGTCTGTGTGTGTGTGTTCACGTGTGTGTGTGTGTGTGTGTGTGTGTGTGTGTGTGTGTATACGTCTGTGTGTGTGTGTTCACGTGTGTGTGTGTGTATATGTGAGTTCTTTTGTGTGTGTAAGTATTACATGGAGTATTACGACATTCCACATGCGATTGCTTAAAAATGCTGCCTGGGTCTTCTAAGCATATGCTGGCGAGGATTACCTAAGAACATTATCTTAGAAGCGCAGGTATTTAACTCTGTCATGAGATTAGTTAATGATAAAAAATCCCAATTGTGCCTGACTGTCAGATTTGCCGTTATTATCACAATTAACAATAATGCAGTATATTAATGTGTACAATTTTGTAAAAATGATGACATACATTAAATGAAATTTTGTTGTTTTCATATCACATTTGAGATGGCCGTTATTTCTGCAAAGTACCGAAGTATAAAACTTGATGACAATAATGATTGTGGTACCGTGAGTAAAGTTTTATCCTTCCTCTGGCATTTAAGCAGATACATCTCTCCGCCCTTTCGCCTCCACCTTCGTCTAAGGTGAACAGTGGCAGTTACAACTCAATAGCGTCAGTTTGTGCTGGTACGGTAGCGCAAAAGGTAGGAAGGAGAACGTATCGCCTTCACAGCAACTCTAAGTAGGTAAGTCTGACTTGGCGATATTGTATGCCGGAAGAAATAGTTGAGTTTTACTTACAGCCATAGCAGTTTCTTTTTGCCCTAAGTAAGTGGCAAAACAAAATTAAAATAGAACAGATTAACTTTTAATTTATTATGTAAGTAAGGCATGAAAGGACTCTCTCTCTCTCTCTCTCTCTCTCTCTCTCTCTCTCTTCAAGACACACTAATACAAGAGAGTATTCTTTGCAACTTGGCCTGTAAAAAAATATTTCATTCACATTATGTGTGCTGCATATATTCTCAACACAAATACTATCGAATATTGAAAATTACCTATTCATGCATGAGGAACACTGGCCAAGAAGAACATCAATTGTAGCCATATAAAAGACCACTGAAGTACCGGCTTCCATACAGCCATAAGGGTTAATCGAAATTAGAGGAAAAAATGTCATGAAACTTCCCCTCTAAAATTTAAATTTCAAGTCTTAGTGCAGATACAGAAACAAGCAAAGAGTTTCATAGTTTACCACGGAAAGCGATGAATGACTGACAATAGTGGTTAACTGCAATACATATAGTGATGAAAAATTAAGTCAAACAACGAAGGGAGGCATGCAGAGAAAGTTAGGAAAGCATGCAGTTGAAATATTATATATATATATATATATATATATATATATATATATATATATATATATATATATATATATATATATATATATATATATATATATATATATATATATATATATATATAATATATATATAATAACAAAGGATGCAACATTGCAGCAATGAAAAATAACCTTAGTTAGAATAGAGTAGTTGATAAGACGAAAAAACTTCAGATTCCACTTTATCTTAAAGAGCCGTTTCAGTTTAACCTCTCCAAAACATATAACGACTAATTCATACACGAACGGTTAAATCCTCTGCACAAAAGTAGTAGTTGAAGGGGTGAGTAAACTGGCAGGGACGACATTGAACGCCTACCTTCATAGGAGGTGTTTTAGATGCATATAGATACCAGAAGGTTTTTGTTTAGATTATAAGTAAAACACAGACCAAGAGTATTGAGTGAACAACCGGAGGATATGAGTAACATTGAATAATAAGGGATGGATGGCTTTCTGGTAGGTTGTGCGAAGTTAATAGATGAAAGAAATGATTTTTTTTGAAGAATAAAAAAAAGAAAAAAAAATACCGCCCCAAGAAATACTAGGGCCCGTATCAAGAGTCACGAAGGTTTGAGGTCGAGGGTAGAAGGGAAGGTAATGTGGTACCAAGAGTCGCTGTCATTATTGGAACGAAAAGCAAAGGGAAGGTCGAAGGGAAGGCATGGGTGCCCCTGTGTCTTCCACATGACCTTCGAAGAAATATTTTATAATTTTCGTAAGCTGGAGTGACCAACGAATAGTATGAACTAAAATCAACATCAAGTAATATTTTCAATCTCGGAAAACCGATAGTTATGTTTCCATGTAAGTTACTATTCTTTTTATAATAGTGAAGGATCGCCTTAAAATCGCGAGGTGGAAGGACGCAGTGGATCCAGAAAGCTCGCCACCTAGCTGTTTTATGAAGCTTGTTTTCGTTTGTCAGGAAAGTTACACTGTTTATTTCATGGTAATAAATATTTTCTTTAGTGAGCTCATCATCCAAGCCTATTAAAGACCAAATATGTGCATGAGTTAATGGAGAATAGGAAGTGACAGGTGAACTGCCAACAGACAGAAGGCAGTCAAAGTATGCAAAGAAAAGCCAGTCACAAGGTAAATACTAGCCTGTATAAGCAGGTTTAAAACAAAACCACAAAGATGTACTACTATGTAGGAATGTAGACAGAGAATTTCACAAGAACACCACTTCACACCAACCCAGGACTTCTTATCAAACTCTTTCTCTCTCTCTCTCTCTCTCTCTCTCTCTCTCTCTCTCTCTCTCTCTCAACAAAGACAGTGAGTGACATAAGCATTGAGTGCAATAGTGTTAAAGCTAAGTCAACAGATAACTTTTCACTGAGTTGGGTGTGATGTGCAAGGATTTAGGTATAGGTATACTGACAGTATTGTAGGTAGTTCTCAAGATGTATAGTCCTGTATCCAAACTATTTCAGGCCATGATTAATGTAATTCATGATTGACTATACTAATGTGTTAACTATGGAATTTTTAATGATATGCATACGAATTGTGGTCTAGCAGATCCCAAAGAATACAAATTTCTCAACTCTTGTAATGAACTACCACTGCTTCTTGATATCGATTTTGTAAGACAGTGATTTCCAAACACATGATAAATTACCACTTTAGGGATAATGAAAGGATACAGAAAAAAAAGAAAGTTAAGAATTCTGGAAATTAGGAAAACACTGCAGTCTGTAAAGTTGTTGAATAAACCTGTTATAAATACATAGTGAAATTGAGCAACAACAATAAACATTCAGAACTGCTATACATATACAAAACTTGAAAAGAAGAAAAATTATTTAAGTGTGTGGCAAGCCAGGTTTCAATAAGGAATGCTTGAGGACACAGATATTCAATAACTCTGATCACATGTGGGCTTGTTACCCACTACCTGAGCCTGCCTCTTTTTCACATTGTCAGTTTTTCTCTAAGCACCAGCTGATGCTAAAATCTTTATTCTCTGCTCGTGCGTGAGTGGCGAGGCCCGGTCACAGCTTCTTCCCTCCATTCTTGTAACGCGCACTGTGGTTTTGTTGTCGTTCGTGGAACTCAAATCCGGATTACAGTCATACCAATACCGAAACAACTGTAATTAACTCATGCTAGCGGCAGACCTCTCGCGGCCCTACCTTCCACGGCGACTCTCGGTACAGATTGAAGGTAAGGGCGAAGGCTTTGCCTTGCTGGTCGAAGGGAAGGTCCGTGCCTTGGCCTTCGCGACTCTTGGTACAGCCCTAGGTTTTCTCTGTCCATATATATTTTTTTTCCAGAATTCAAATGCCAGGCTTTCTGTGGTTTTCCTATGTAATCTGAGTAGTTTTTGAGTGGTTGCTCGTCTGTGAAAAGACGTGGAAAAGTGCAGACTGATCTCATCAACATAGGAATGGATAAGACCAGAACTTTGGAGGAGGTAGTAGACACCTACCGAAACAATAACTTACTCCCAGTGAAATCTAATAGCACTAGTTCAGGAGGTGCTGTGAACCTTCCATTAAAGCTAGTTGTGATCTCGTTGAATGTTTCCCTTTGTGTCTCACAACTCAAGGGGGAAGTCACAGCCTACCCTCTAAAGTCAGCTCTCCTTCTTCACACAAAACTACATGCACTTACCACACATACACCCTTCACTCCAAATCAAAATTTAAAAGAAAAATGGGACCCGAAATAAACAATGCTTCGGAGTCCCCCTCTGGGGAGGGGACCAAAAATGTCCCCAGGTCGGACACCTCTCCTGTTGAAAACCACAAATGCCTTGACACCTCCCTCAACTTTTTCTATATTAACTTCTGCAACATTCGCGGTCTTAGATCTAATTTTCAATCTGTGGAACACCACCTCTCCTCTACTAAACCTCACCGAAACACAGCTGTCTAAGGCAACTGACAGTAGCCCCTTCTCTGTTCCCTCCTACTTTCTCTATTCTCATTTTCATTCCAAAGTTGGATGTTGCGTCTATGTACGCAACGACTTAACTTGCTCTCGTGCCCACGCTCTTGAGTCTTCCGAATTTTCCACCATCTGGCTACGACTCTCTCAAACTAAATTCATCTGTGCTGTTTATCTCTCCCCTAACTCTTCTGACTATAGTAATTTCTTCGACTACTTAACTTCTAAAGTGGAGCACATTCTGTCCCTCTACCCTTTCAATGAGATTTCCATTCATGGAGATTTCAATGTTCACCACCAGCTTTGCCTTTCCTCTCCCTTCACTGACCACCCTGGTGAACTAGCCTTCAACTTTGCTATCCTCCATGACCTAGAGCAACTAGTGCAACACCCTACTCGTATTCCTGACCGTCTTGGAGACACGCCCAACATTCTTGATCTCTTCCTCACCTCTAACCCTTCTGCTTATGCTGTCACCCTTTCATCTCCGTTGGGCTCCTCCGATCACAATCTTATTTCTGTATCTTGTCCTATTTTTCCAATCCCTCCGCAGGATCCCCCAAACCGAAGGGGGAGGATTTAAAATTAGGCGCCGCAACGGTGGAGATCATATTGCGCCGCTAAATTTCTAATGGAAAACAAAAGGGTTTAAAAGAAAAATGATAAAATGACTAAAAGCAGGTAAAAACAATACATTTAAAGTAACAAAAAAAAAAACTACAATAAATGAAATAAAACATTAAAATACATATAATAAAATAAAAGTTACAGGTTTGGGAGAAGGCCAGCTTCTCCCAAAAACTTAAAAACGTCATGGCCGTGGGCCAGACACTCTGGTCCAAGGACCTTTGAAATATAATAGACACCACTATCTCTACCGCGACAACGGTAGAGGTAGCGGTGTCTTAAGTCAGTCAAACTGAGGCACTCCACTAGTAGGTGCCGCACCGTTAGCGGCACCAAGCAGTCATCATAGTAAGGCTGAGGGTCCCTGGTCAGGAGGTACCTTTGTGTAAGGTACGTGTGACCTATACGAAGTCGCGCCAATAAAGTCTGTGCACGGCGATCCCGGACATGGGTGTAAGTCAACTGAGGGAGTGTGGAAGTAGTGATCTCTCCCATTTTCAAGGTTGCGACCCCCGTTAGCCATCTCTTCTGCCAAAGTGCTGCAATCGCCACACGAATTGCATGAAATATATCTCGAAACGGAACAGGGGAAGGAGACGGAGCGCGACTTGCTGCCTCTTTAGCGATAAAATCAAAGGGTTAAGGGAGACAGTGCAAGGGAGAGCAGTAAGAGCACTGCGACAGTCACCAAAAATTGTAAAAGACGAAACCGGGAGAGTAAAAATAATCCGTAAAGCTAAAACTATGGCAGACAGCTCCGCAGTAAAGACGGAGGCTACCGAAGGAAGGCTGCCACACCGATAAAAAGAGGGGAAAACCACACTAAATCCAACGCCTGCGTCGGATTTGGATAAAAAAGTGTTCTAAAAACCGTGTGTAAGACAGAGCTGGCAAAAAATCCTTCTTGCCATCTATGGCAGGAGGGCATAATGAAACAACCGGAAGCTGCCAATAACCAACTCGTGGGAGCCGGAAAGAGTAGACAGGAGTGGGATCGATGGACAAATTCATCATCAGGCTTAATACGCGAAGAAAGGATAGTGCCGTCCTGCAAGACGCTTTGAGAGAACGGAAATGTGGATCTCAAGTAAGACGGCTGTCAAACGATAGGCCAAGATATCGAGTGGCCTCCACACGAGATGCGTCTCTTGGCTAAATATAAATCAGGATCTGGATGGACACCACAATTTCGACAAAAATGCATAGACACGGTCTTTGAGGTGGAGAATCGAAAACCGTTATGTTGGCCCAACTGGACACCCGATTTATTGCCAGTTAGAGCTTTCGCTCAATCAGTGACATCCTAGCAGCAGCAAAGGAGATGCACAAGTCGTCCACATATAAAGAGCTGTGAACGCCATCCGGTAGAGTATCTATAGCACCATTTATAGCAACTGCGAATACGTAACACTAAGAATACTTCCCTGTGGGACACCGTCAGTTAAAGCTGTAGCATCGGAGAGAACACTCCCCACACGAACCCGTAATAGACGTCTGGATAAAAATAGGAAGGTGGCCACGGAGACCAAAATTAAACAAGGAACGTAAAATCCCATGACACCAAGCTGTGTCGTAGGTCTTCTCTAAGTCAAAAAATACAGTAACCTGGTGGTGGTGATAAGCGAAGGCCTCACAAATAGAAGACCATAGGGATAAAAGAGCATCCGTAGCAGACCTCATTTTTCGGAAGCCATACTGTACCGATGACAAGTACTTCCCCCTCTCCAAGTACCACATGAGTCTTACATTTACCATCTTTTCTAACACTTTACAAATACAAGACGTCAAAGATAAAGGACGGTAATTCGTAGCCTAAAGATGATCTTTCCCAGGCTTCGGAAATGGGAGAACCACTACCACAGCGCAAGAAGTAGGAAAGTCACCGGTATGCCAAATCATATTGTAAAGATTTAATAAAAACTTAAAAGCACTGTCTGACATGTGGCGCAAGAAGGCATAAGGAATATCATCTGGGCCAGGAGAAGAGTCATGACACTGGGACAAAGCAGTCCGCAACTCGGAGGCAGAGAAGGGGACATTATAAGACTCCCCTCCTGTGGAAGAAAAATTTATGCCGAGAGATTCCATTCTCTGGCGGTGACGTGCGCCTAGGGCTGCAGGATGCCTCCGGGAAACACTGGCAAAATGCTCCGCGAAGAGGTCGGCGACAGTCCTAGGGTTTGCCACCTTTCGCCCAGCAGACAACAAAACTGGTGGGGGAAGAGCAGAATACTTCCCAGCAATTCGGCGGACTTTGTTAAAGACATCCGTAAGAGGAGTGTGGGCATTAATGGAAGACAAATAAGCTTTCCAAGAGGCTCTTTGTGCCTCTTTCAAAACGCGGCGGGCCCGAGCTCGGCAGCGCCGAAATGCTTCCAGGCACTGCGGGTCCCCACGATGTCGCCGGAGACGAGAGAAAGCTGCCCGTTTCTCTTTCACCGCTGCAGTGCATGCTGCGTTCCACCAAGGAACGGGGCGCTTAGTAAAGCGGTAAAATAATCGGTAAAATAACCAACAGCCTCAGCACAAGTAGAAAAGTCAGCCAGCGGACGGATAAAGAGCAAAGGTCTGTGAATTGAGGCCAATCTGCCTTGTGTAAAACCCAGCGTGGTGGCCGGGACTGTGGCTCAGATTTCACAGATTCCAATAGAAACGGAAAGTGGTCACTACCGTGTAAATCCGGTAGGACTCGCAAATTAAAATCAAGGAAATAATTAGATGTACAAAGAGAAAGATCGATAGTTGTAAAAGTCCCAGTTGGAGTGTGGAAATGTGTAACATCCCCAGAATTTAAAATCTCCAATCCCTTATCCTCAATAAAAGAACCGATTGAAACCCCACGAGGATTACTAGCACCTTCATCCCACAATGGGTGACGGCCGTTAAATTCTCCCAACAAAAGAAAAGGCGGAGTCAGCTGACGCACCAGGCCATCAAGCTCACCCCTGGAGACAGGAAGCCGAGGAGGGAGATATAAACTGCAGATGGTGTACAGTCGTCCCATAAAGACCTTAATAGCAACCACCTGAGGGGGAGAGTTAAGTTGTACCGGGATAACAGGTATATCCTGACGGACTAGAATAGCTGTGCCACCGTGGTGGCCTTGGTCAGGGAAAGGAGTGTTAAAAAAGGCACGATAGCCAGGAGGACCAGAATAAGTACTATCACCTATCATAGTCTCTTGTAGAGCTACACAGGCTGGAGAGAACTCCGACAGCAAAGGTCGGAGTTCCCCCCACGAGGCGCGAAGGCCTCTACAGTTCCATTGTAGAAGCTTGAAGACGAAAATTTGGGTGCAGTGGACGAGCGAGCCTTTTGAGGCTGCCCGTGACTGACCTGACTAGAAATAATCAAACGACGAGAAGACACCGGGAGTTGAGATGTGCCGGGTCGTTGGAGCTCAGCCTTTCGGCTTATCGGTGGGTGATGCGAACTATCATCACTTTTACTGGTCCTCGGAGGACGAGGATCAGGCAGGACTGCACTTTCCGATACAGTTGGTCCACGAGGGACGGCTGTGACAATATCATCGGACGTCTCCATACTCAGACCGTCCTCATCATAGGAAGCCCGATCTGAGACGGAGGGCGTCACAGAAGGCTGGACAGAAACTATTGGAGCTACCCTAGCAGAGCGGTCCCTGGAGGACTCACGATTATAAGCACCGGGAGAAAACTTAGACTGTTTATGCTGAGCTAAATCTAACGACTCCGCAGAGCCGCGGTGACGCTTAGTTAGACCTTTGAAAGGCTTAGGAGATACAGATGGCAAATGGACATCTACTACATGGGTGACTTTGGTCAAGTCCGTATTTTTCTCGTCACTTCTAAGAGATGACTCAACCGAGTCATCAGCCAAAATGGCAAACCTGTTAGCCAGATAAACAGGACCACCCGCCCCAACAGAGTGAGAGGTAGCAGGAGGAGTTGTCTTCGGACCGGCAGACTCAGCCGAAGAGCGAGCGGCCAATGATGCATAGGATGTCGCACCAGTACTGTCCTTCGGGCGGTACAGGAGTTCACGGAGGGCGCTACCGAGGCTGATAACCTGACTATTGGCAAGCTGTAGAATGTCCTGCTCCAGGCGATACCTGGGGCATTGCCTGGAACGTACCTGGTGAGCATCACGACAATGAAAACAATAAGCTGCACCATTGCAATGTTCCTCTGAATGCGAGTCGAGTGCAGAGCAATTACCACATCGGAATGCTTCCTTACACGAGCTTTTTCCCGTGACCGTACCCATAGCATGAGAAGCACTGAAGAGGGCGAGAAACAAAGCACCTTACCCTAAGGTTGATAGGACCGATATTAACACGGTCAGGAAGGGTGGACCCAAAAAAGGTGAGAAGGACCATGTTGGAGGAGTTCCTCATCTTAGTCACCTTTTGGACTGAGCTAGGGCACATTACTAGTATTTCCTCTTCTGGGAATTCATAGAGGTCTTTGCTATAAACACAACCTTTGCTATAGTTAAAAGTGGGATGAGCCTTAACAGTCTCAAACATGCTGTCAGAAGGGCATAGGAGATGTTGTAACATCCTAGCTTGCGTAAGATCTTTTGCTCGCACAAGCAACCCCTTCCCATACTTTTTCAGATTCCCCTCAGGAATCGTGCCGATTTCTTTGAACAGGTACCGGGAGGCATGGATGAAATTCCCACGCCCATTTCTATAGTACGCCACAAACCAACGTGGAGGTGGGATCTGGCGGACTGCTGGAACTGAATATTCTAAGTAGTTTTCAAAAACATTTGGGATGTAATCCATGTCACTGTCTGAAATATTACGTGACTGGAAAATTCAGTTTTAAAGCCATGGCCGGCGAGGGGCAGAGATGCTACATGTTCATAAGCTAAACGGGCTTCATCACATGACATAAACGTCACATAGCAGCGGTTAGAAGGAAAGTCCTTATCATAAACCAGTCGAATGCAAACAACCGTACCATACGCCTTGAGATGTGAATGCAAGGAGTGATACCTGGGGCATTGCCTGAAACGTACCTGGTGAGTATCACGGCAATGGAAATAATAAGCTGCACCATTGCAATGCTCCTCTGAATGTGAGTCGAGTGCAGAGCAATTACCACATCGGGAAGCTTCTTTACACGAGCTTTTGCCGTGACCGTACCCATAGCACGAGAAGCACTGAAGAGGACGGGAAATAAAACGCCTCACCCTAAGATTAATAGGCCTGATATTAACACGGTCAGTGGGGGGTGGAGCCAAAAAAAAGGTGAGAAGGACCATGTTGGAGGAGTTCCTCATCTTAGTCACCTTTTACACAGAGGTAGGACACATTGCTAGTATTTCCTCCTCTGGAAATTCATAAAGGTCTAGACTATAAAAACAACCTTTGCTATAATTAAAGGTGGGATGACCCTTAACAGTCTCAAACATGCTGTCAGTAGAACATGGGAGATGCTGCAAAATCCTCGCTTGTTTAATATCTTTAGCTCGCACTAGCACCCCTTTACCATATTTCTTGAGGTTTCCCTCAGGAATACTGCCGATTTCTTTGGCAAGATACCGGGAGGCATGAATGAAGTTCACACGCCCATTTCTATAGTACGCCACAAACCAATGAGGAGGCGGGATCTGGGGGACCTCAGGAACTGAATTCTCTGAATAGTTTTCAAAATCATTTGGGATGTAATCCATGTCACTGTCTGAAATATTACTTGACTGGAGAAATTCAGTTTTAAAGCCATGGCCCGCGAGGGGCAGAGATGCTACATGTTCATAAGCTAAACAGGCTTCATCACATGACATAAACGTCACATAGCAGCGGTTAGAAGGAAAGTCCTTATCATAAACCAGTCGAATGCGAACAACCGTACCATACGCCTTGAGAAGTGAGTGCAAGTTATGATAGGAAAATTATGGATTAACATTTACCATTACAAGAGAGTCATATGCAGCAGAAATGCTTCCCTCAGAAGAACTTCCAGAACAGGAGACTGCTGTGGGAGGCCTTTGTGGAGGGGAATCCTCCTCCTTACTCAGACCTGAAGATGACGTTTCGTGGGCCAGGTCAGCCACCTCACGAGAACCTGAATGTTTTTTGTGTTTTCCCATAATAAAACAGCTATAGAAAAAATTGGCTCCAGGGGCAAGGGAAACCACCTACTGGGACTACAATGGGAGGAAGCGCTGGCTGCCGTGGACGGGGTACCTCGTCCCCATGCGGAGCAGTCGTTTTAAAAAAAGGTCCCACATGATACGAAAGTTTGTTCACGACAGAGCTGAGACCCCCCTCCCAAAGCATCCCAGCCTGGACACCCAACCATCCAGCACAGGATAGCCCTTATTGTGCGATCCCTCCAGCGGGTGGCTCCGATGGTCCACTGGCAGCCTACGTAGGAACCATTTAGTCTGGCCCCTCACTGGCGACCTTACTAGCATGGGTAGCCCTCTCCCCCTCGAAAGGGCAGAGCAGGGGCCTAAGCCCTCTCTAGCCTAGCTCGCCAGGTCACAGGGGCACGCAAGCCCCCCATCACGACAAGGCGGTTACCATTTGGGGGGGTCTGGGGTGGTATGAGTCCTTACAGTGCTTCACTAATTCCAATAGAAGAATGCTGGAGTACGATGAAAGCCGCCTAGTGAGGCAGATAATTGAAACAATTCTTCAAATTGTCATATAAGTGCCAAATTTGGCATGCACATTATTTTTTAGCATTTTTTTTTCATCAAAGAACGTTAGCCACATAAAAATCCAAAATAGCGGCCATTTTTCAAGATGGCGGACATTACCGTCATATTTTTGGCTCTTTTAGTATATCTCTGGATCTTCTTAATCGATTTTGATATTAACACCATTTCTTACATTTTTGGCAATGTATAATTCAATTATGACAAATTCAAGGCTCTAAAAATCATTAAAAAAACACAAAACAATGTTTTTACCACATGTAAACACTATTCTGAGCAACTGCAGCTGCACATGGCCGTACAGCTCAAACCATACTTGTAACATTTGCACCGTCCGTGACACTGCGTCTTGCACTGGCATTTCGTCAGCTGCTAAAATAACTCTGAGCAACTGGTGGGAGTGCAGACCATAGGATGCTCCAGCAGTCTCCTTGTTTCCATCCCCATTCAGCAGGACTCTCCTCTTCAGGCTGGCACACCAAAGCCTGACTCCACATACATGCTGCCTGGTATGCAGTACGTCTGATGTGCTGAACAAGAGCTGCTCGAGTTGGGGGAATAGCTTGGTAGGATATCTGCTTCCTGGCAAACAGTTCCAGTCGTGCATCATCAACAGCTTCAGTTGAACTGGATCGGTCATACATCGTGACGACAAACTTCTCCAACATCACAGTGTCATATTCTTCAACGTCTGCAGGATAGCAGCTCAGTTTGGTGAAGACATCTGAAGCCTCAGGGCACACATCCCATGTCTGCCAGGCTGACTTTTTGCCATGTCCGCGGAATGCAGACACAGTGTCACAACCTGTGAAAGCGTGGAAGAAGAGCATACTACTACTTCTCTCTGGAGCGAGGGATGTGGTCAGCTCATGCACTGGGATCCACTTCAGATTCCATCCTTGGCCAAAAGCTAGCCACAGTTCCTGAAGTCTCAGTTCCTGTAATTGCGAGAAAGTGGCAACTGCGATCACAAAGACATCTGTGTCATTGGCACTGATCATTACTGTTTTGAAGTCCCCCTTTGCTGCATCCTTGGCATGTAGGAAGACTCTTGTGTCAGCTTCCTTGTGACTGCAGGGTGATATCCCACTGAGGCTAAACTTGGGATGGTTGCTGAGGGCATCTGGACCTCTAGTAACGATGATTCTGTTTTCACTATGGTGTTCTACCACTTTCTCAGCCAGGTAGGCAAACAGTTCAGTTTTGTTAGCAGAATGACGCAGAAAGTTGCGCCAGTTTCTCAGTAATTTCCCTGTCCCTGTGACCCGGCGTCTGGCTCCCTGACCTCGTTTTGATCTAGTTTCGGATTTGAGACTCGATGCCTGGTATGTGTGGAACACAATGTCAGTTCTATGGTACTTTCTGGAAAATGCATCGACCTTGGGAATTAATTCCATCTCAGCATACTTTGCAAATGTCTTTGACATTCTTGGTGGCAACGTGTTGATAAGAGCTGAACCATCAATGCTAATGACATCAATCACAAGTTGTGCATCAGGGAGTGTAACCATGCCCTCCAGCACGACAGCTAGCTGTGATTTCTGGCAGACATGCAACCTCCCTCCGTCACTAAGAGATGCTGGAAATGGCTGATTATCGTGGCGGAAGAATTCGTGTAGATCGCATTCTCTGTTCTGGCAGGAAATGAACAGTTTCGAGGAGTTGACAGTCTTCCTTCAGTACCTTCTCCTTTGCAATAGTGCGGAGCTTTTCTTGTTGGAAGAAGTCCATCTTTGTCTTCTTGATCGGTGCATAGAACGAACTGGTTTCTTCATGCTCTAGTGCCTCTAAGCGTGCCTCAAAGGATGCATTACCAGTGGAAAGGTGAGTAGCAATCCTTACAGCACTGTCTGAGGATGCTATATCCTTGGTGTCCAGGCTGAGCAGATCGCCTGTTTCTTCTTGAAATGGATTGCCCATTTCCTCCAGTGTGTTTGTCAACCTTCGGACCTTCTACAGAAAGCTTCTCTGGTCACTGGGAATCTGTTCAAGATGTTCCGTCTGCTTTAACACTTCCCTCAACTCTGACGTCTCTTCATACTGCGCAACAAGCTGTGACACTGCAGGGCCAGCAACCATCCATCTTCTTATTGTTGAGGGATCTTCAGTGATTCCGACTGCTCCACCGCGTTGGCTTGCTCATGTGCTTGGTCGATTGCCATTGCTGAGAAATCTCTGTCGGATTTGTGCACAACAAACTTCCTGGCAAGCTTCGGCAATTTGTGGGTGTCGCTCCTCCAAGGTCATTATATCTAACAGGTGTGTTGGAAGCCACCGTGCATAGTTCACATTGTTGTTTGTATATGTTTGTATATATGTATGGTATTTGAAGTTCATTAAAGGTGTAGAATCCTCTCAAAGGGGTTTTTCATAACAGGTACAAGTTCAAAGGACTCATGGGCACTGGCTGATTAGGCTTTCCAGCCACTTGACAGGGGTGACACTCCTTGACAAAGTGAGCGACGTTCGCCTTCATGTGTTTCCAGTAGAAGTGGTCTCTGAGCTGTTGCAAGGTCTTGCGAACTCCAAGGTGTCCAGAATGTGCCATTTCTAGCAGCTGACGGAGGCATTGCTGTGGGACTACAAGCTGATGAGAATCCCATGCCCCGTCATCAACATTAACATGAGGAAGTCTATATCTCCTCCATTATAAACCACTTTTCATAAAACACAACACCACTTGCATTTTAAAGTAAATTTTCCTCCACTGCAGTGTTTTTAAGTGGTACAATTTGTGGATCATTCATCTGTAGCTCTTTAAACTTATTCGTATCAACATCACTGAAGAGAATAGGTGAAGAAGGTTAAAACAAACGAGCCACATCACCTTCTGACACCTCAGACTCCACACTACTACTCTCATCATTCTCACTCATTTCATTGTCCTCCACAATCTCAGGAAGAGAATCCAACACCTTCGCCATTGTGCGAGTTACAGCACTTACATTAAAAACATCTGGATTCTGCTTCTCCAATGCTACAGTTTCAGTAATATTTAAAGGCTCAATAGTTACAATGGGATGAGAAACTTTAGCAACTGCAATATTATTCCCTAAAAAGGTCAATACTGGAACTGGTAGACTATCAACTACGCCCACATCAGCTGTTGCCTTCACTAGATCACAATTAAGATCAATGGTTACCTTTGGTAATGTATCAAATCCTGCAACTCCTCTTATCATAATACTTTCACAACTCTCCAGTGGTTTAGCCGTAGGACTGATAAGTAATGACCCAGTAACACCAGTGTCCCTAAAAATAGTAACATAATATATTTTACCATGCAGAGTAACATTACCAGAAAAAAAAAGCATGACTCAATTGGGGTACAAGTATAAGACAAAGCAACTTCACTTCCCAAGTGAGGTTTGTCCGCAGCTGGTGTTTGCTTTGTCTCCTCCACAACTGGACGAGTATCATGAGGGTCAGCCACACACGTCATTTGTGGGACTGGTTGTCTCATCTTGAAGCCTGCGATGAGAATGCATGTGGCTTTGCCAAACCACTCTTGTCATACTTAACAAAACAACAGTCCTCCAGATCTCCAGCAGAAATTACAATAGTAAGGGGAGCTAGGTTTTCCCCTGCGGTGGTTGTGGTTTTTTATAGGGTTGAGAAGAACCTGCAAAAAGTGCATTATTAGGATGCTGGACAGTGTGCTGAGTGTTATAGCGTGTTTGTTTAGGATGGTTAGTATTGTTAGTATTAGTGGGACGGTTAGTCAGATCTCGGGCAGGACCAAAGTCAGCAACACCAAACGCTGCCCTTTTGTTAACAAAATAATGCTCAGCCTTAGTAACAGCATATTTAATTTCACTGATATCAAATTCCTTATCCCTGAGCTAGAATTCTGTATCCTTTGGCACCTTTGACAAGAACTGTTCCACCAACGTCAACTGATAGAATTTATCACAATCAATCTCATCATCACCCGTCATTACATCACGGGATCTAAACCACATTAAATATAAATGATCCAGCCTAGTAGCAAAGTCCAAAATGTTTTCTCAGGCTTCTTATTCACTTTGCAATAATGTTGTCTGTAAATTTCTGGTGTGAGAGTTGAGATTTTAAAATTTCTGACTTCATGTAATCATAATCTGCGCACTGAGTAAACGTAAGATTATCATAAACCTTCCTGCCTTTCCTTTAAAAAAAAATTTGAACAATAACTGACTGTTACTTGGCTGCGGGTCGTTATCTCATCCGGGGATGTGGTGTGAGTGTGGGTTGGGAAGGCCTGCTCCCAGCTGCTGGAACCAGGGGAGTCCTAGATATGGCCCTCGCCCACGCTCGTGACACCAGGTTGACCCCTCAGCCAGCCGTATCATCCAGGTCCCAGGAGGCTGATGCTTTTATCAGCATCTGTAGATTATCTTTCATTGTGTAGAGACAAGGTACATCCTTAACTGCTGAGAAGGCGTGTATTAGCAATATTTATATAAGTTCATAGTTTAGAGACAGCCTTTGTGGAGAAACAAAATATAACATTCAATTTGACCAGTAAGAGAAATCAACCATCAATCATATTTTTCCATATATTCGCATTATAAGCCAGCAGTTTCTTTTCAAATTATTCTCAATATTCATATATGCAGTCAGAACACTTATAACTTTAAGGAAAGAATGAAGGGACATCATCCTGCCCACATCATAAAAGGTGTCGGTTGGAATTTCTCTAAAGTAGTAAGTAGTAGCCAAGTTAGTAATGCAGTCACTCCTACTTATCAGCCTTGAGTCAACTCATCTATCTTTAGTCTCTTGGGAAAATAAACATATCAATCTGTTCTCAACTAATATATAAAAGGGAACAACAATACACTTTTAGAAACATGTACACTGTCATCATTGTTTTCATCACATCATAACATAACCCTGAACTACTGCAATGGATTTATTGACCAACATCAATCTTTCTCGTGTAAGAAATGACTTCTTATTATATTTTGACACAACTTCTTCATCTCATGTTCTTTCTGAATCATCTTAAGGAGCAAATTCTGATCTTTAAATACACGACAATGATTGTTAATAAGTTAAGCACAGCAATCTCAATTTCAAGATAACATGAACCCATTTTGTTTTGTTTTACCTTTATCTTGCTTTATCAAATACCACACTACAACAGTTAAACACCTATTAATTCTGAGTTTGTGTTGCGTGCAATGTTCCTTTTCTTCGACAAATCAACATTTTTTTCTTTCTGATAATTACACTCTTTTAACAGTACTACTACTGGACGAAAATATCTATACCGTGATGTTTTTAGCTTTTAACACGAGCTCATAGAATCTTACAAAGGCACAAATTTTCCATTCAATATCCACATGAATTTAGGTGTCATAGTCAGTCATCAAGGAACTTATCGCCGTAAGGTAAGCCAACAATCTGATAAAAGAACACTCTAACCTTCCACCGTCGAGTACAACTCAAATTTTGCTCATGACTCATTATCGCATCTTGCTCACAATATAATGACTTGAAATATGTTTCTTTTCTCACCTTACTCAGCATCAGGCATTTCAGTGAATTCTCTTTTGTATAATTATCCGTAACAATTATAAGCAATTACTATTTCTTGTTTTACCTCATAAATTTTCTGTATCTCATTTATTCTGTGCCTCTAAATATCTGTATTTAATCTGTAAGCAGTGTTTCCTATCCCTTGGGCTAACATACCTTATCTCCCTTATACGTCGCTGACTGATTGCTGTGTGTCCCTCTTTAACTATCAGGCACTACAATATCTATCATACACTTTCACTGATTTCACTCTCTTATTAAATTTACTACCTTAATTCCTCCTCTTATACAATATCATAACAAGATCTTCAAAGATAAACCGAAATACATTTTTTTTAACCATTATACTGCTACCACATTTTCATAATAAGTGTGTCTTGTATTCGTGTATCGCGTTTCTCTGCTACATTTCAGCTCTACAACAACAAGAAATTTCGGTTTCAAATATACACACTCTAAACTCTTTAGTTTTCCCTCTTCGGACCTTACTGAGATGTTTCTGATATCCCTGCCATCCCTCCTTACGAATCACCATATTTTCACCTGACCAATTTGACCTTCACCCCCTTGACACTTCAAAATTTTACATCTTGTGTTCTCATCAACCCTACATAACATTTTTCACATAACATTCCTCAACATTTTTTTCCAGCTTAATAACGACATCATTTAGCAAACACATATCGCACGGTAACTCAACATTTATCTATCTAATCAACTTCCAGTGACATAATACATTTCCCTTTTATTTATACTTGCAATAAATTTTCTTTTGTATCTTTGTGACTTTGATATTTTCTGTATTGTTCTTTTTATTCCTTTTTATTTGCAATATTTAGCATTGAATTGTTTTATTTTTTATTTGTGTTTGTGGGCCCACTTCATAATTATAATCCTTGTGTTGTATACGCTCAAAACTCTTCCACACCTGGGTACTTGTCGAAAAGAACATCTGAGGCGTCTCCCATCGTTCTGAATTGGCTCATCCCCAGACAGGAATTACAAATTTATCCTTCGCATTTTCCTCTCTCCTTCTTAAACAATATTAACAACACCTAGACAGAGTAACTTGTACACTGCCATGCCCCTAGGTCAGCAGGAAGTGTGCAAGTTAGCTAGGCACACGCGTATACAAGGATCATTCACCATTATCTGACGCGTCAGTTCCCGGGAATTAAATAATGCACATTTACATTTATCTCGCAACATCTTACCTCATCAATTCAATTTGAGCATGCTCGACATAAACTAATCAATTCAGAAGTCACACCTGTATGTTTTACACTTTTTACATCTCTTATTTCATGGTTACTCCATTTTTATTTTTTTTCTCACCTTTCCAATATTTTACCTTCTTTATCCTCATTATTTTTCTTTTAACCATCTCAAGTTGCTTCTATACGTCTCAATTATACGTTACCCATTTTTCTTCTACCGCACAATAATTCCCCTTCCTTTCATGATATGATTTCACTCAACTGCAACTGCTTTTTATCTCATTTTCTCCTAGTATGCATTTCATTTCCACCATAAAATTTCCACACTATTTTTTTACGGATATCCTTTTCATACTTAATTTCAACATACTTCCATCATATCAATATATATTTCAACATACTCACCACTACCAAAATACTTATTTCTCTTTCTTCACTATTTCAATACCACTATCAACATCTGAGTTTCACCATATCTTCATGCATGGATCTGTATTCAATATACCCATAATTACCAATATACACGCTCAATATATTCACTATTTCCAATATACTCATTTCACAATTTCTTCACCCCCACCAATATATTCATTCACTATACTCAAAAATATTAATACTCTCATTTCGATATCTCTTCATGCAGCATTCAATATTTCAACATACAGTATTCATAATCATCACCATTGCAGCATGCCCAAATATATATTTCATATCAATATTTCACAATATTCAAGATTCATCTCCCTTCATTTCTGCATGCATCAATCTCTATTTCACATCAATATTTCACTATATTCAAGATTCATCTCCCGTCATGCTTCAACTTTGATATCCTCACAATTACCAATATTCTCACTTTATCCTCATTTTTCATGCATGAAATACACAGTTATCAACATACTCATCTCACTAGTACTGCAGGCCTCAGTCTATATTCTCAACATATATGTCTCACTATATCTCCAATATATATTCACTATACTCATTTTCCTCATGCTTCAAATATATATTCACTATATTCATTATCCTCAGCTTTAAATATATCCTCACTATACTCATTATCTTCATGCTTCACTCTAATTACTCAAAATATTCACCTTACCACATTTTCTGCATATATTCACTTCACTACATCCTCATGCTTCAATATCCACTCACTATATTCAGGTCACCAAATTACTCTCAACATATTAATTTCATCATATATCCATGCCTCGTTTTATATACTCAATATTTTTACTTCACCAATATTCTCAAAATTTCCTTTTCACTATATAACCATGCTGCAAATATATACCAACAATGTTCATGCCACCATATCATTCTCAATATAATAGTTTCACCATATATGCATGCTTCAATATACTCAATAGATCCAATTATTCTCAATATTTCTCTATATCATGCTGCAATATATACTCACTGTACTCATTATCCTCATATATACTCACTATTATGCATTCTTCAATATATTCAATATATTCAAATATTCTCAATATTTCACTCAATATTTCACTATATGCTGCAATATATACTCACTGTACTCATTATCGTCATATATACTCACTATTATACATGCCTCAATATACTCAATATATTCAAATACTTCCAATATTCCACTATACCATGCTGCAATATATACTCACAATATTCAATGTCATGTCACCACACCATTCTCATAATAAACTCACCACATCATATATGCATGCTTCAGTATATTCAATAGATTTACTTCCACAAATATCCTCAATATTTCCATCTCACAATTTTTTTCATGCTACACCATATATATTCAAGATAATCATCTCACTATATACTCTCACATCACCATACTCGTATTTTCATGCTTCCGACTTCTCAATTACTTGTTTCACCATTTTTTCCTGCATTTATCTCTCTTCCCACTATACTCACAATTTTCACTATAGCCATCTCACTGTTTCTTTTCCATCATCCCTATTTTCCAATAATCACTTTTCATGCAGCATTCATCAATTTATCTTTTCACTACCCTTTTTCATGCACCAATCTATCTTTCTCTGATTTTCAAATAATACTTTACACACCATATTTCATTATTCATGTTTATCTACGTAAGATAACCTCATTATAACACATTTCTCGCCTTTGAATATACTTCATTTCGATGTCAGCTTCAGCCATTAATATAGATTTTATCTAATTCGGGTATGTTAGATTTAGCCTGTGACCACTACAAGGATCTCTGACGTTATCTAGAGTTTTGACCGCCATCGTTCTTATCAAGATACTCTTTCAAACCCGATAATTCTTCTCCAATAATTATTATGGCCAAGTTTATTGTAAGTATACGCGGGATGTCGGCCTGTTAAGCAGTACGTTCTTGTAATGCCTCGCTCTCAACTAATTTAAACATAGACACTTCTCGCTGTTAAATGTCCGTGCTTACGGTGATTTTAAAGAACTCTTTCACCTCAACTTGTTAAAACCTATTCCTCTGCTTACGTTACCCTTTAACATTCTCTGTCACATACAAACTTTCTTTACAATAAAAATGATCAACATTTCAATATAATCAACATGTTTATTATCTTTCGTGAAATATAATAATAATTTCATTAACATTTGTCTACCTTTCTATACTCATTTTGTTATTCATATGGTTAAGTTCTT
Organism: Portunus trituberculatus; assembly: GCF_017591435.1. Classification (NCBI taxonomy): domain Eukaryota; kingdom Metazoa; phylum Arthropoda; class Malacostraca; order Decapoda; family Portunidae; genus Portunus; species Portunus trituberculatus. The sequence continues at coordinate 2,392,912 of NC_059257.1, read as the reverse complement.
CATTTACATACTCAATCACTGCAATTTTCTGTATTACTTATTAACATAATAGAGACTGTAGTGGTCACTTAGCTACCTTTCCATCTACTCATATCAGTCACAGAGATAATCTCGTGAGTCAGGGTCCAGCCAATATTCCTTCAGTCACATGGTCTGGCACTGTTCCAACAGTGTTACCTGACTCTCGCCTTCCCTGTACTTTATCTTAACTTCCCCCTTTATATCCCTATGTTTCATAATACATGGCTGATCATTTTCTTGGTGCATGAATAAAATGTTCTGTTCTCACCTCCAGGATTTCCTTCTACCTCTGGTCATCTTATCAACTGAGTTTATCTATGGCTTATCACTCCTACGCTTCCGCGTCTCTCCCAGGTTCCCATACAACATTTATTAACCCATATAATTCCCATATTTCTTCCTTCAATTTACTCACCAACATTGTCGATATCACCTCCTCTGTACATACCAACACGTTAAAAGTTCAAATAATATACAATTCTTTCTCCATTAAAATAGTTACCTCCGCTGTTGTATCTTTACGTAGGGTGACTCACGCTTGCTTCATCCTCCCAAAATTTCAACATTCCTTCCATTTGCTCGTTTTATATCACAACTACTTCATATATATTTTTCCTTTTTCTCTCTATAAATATGATATTCATGTTTACCAATAAATGTCCCCAGGTCGGACTGCCCCTCTGCTGTCGACCTTGGGTGTCTTGACACTTCATCTAATACTTTCACTATCAATTTCTGCAACATTCGTGGCCTTCGTTCTAATTTTCAATCTGTGGAACACCACCTCTCCTCTACTAAACCTCATCTTCTCTTCCTAACCGAAACACAGTTGTCTGTGACTACTGACAGCAGCCCCTTTTCTGTTCCCTCCTACTTGCTCTATCCTCATTTTCAATCCAAAGCTGGATGTTGCGCATACGTGCGTAACGACACCACTTGCTCTCGTGCCCACAATCTTGAATCTTCAGAATTTTCTACCATCTGGCTAAGACTTCAATGTCACTCTCTAACTAAATTCATCTGTGCTGTATACCTCTCACCTAATTCCTCTGACTATGTAAAATTCTTTGACTATTTGACTTCCAAGGTGGAGCACATCTTATCTCACTTTCCTTTTGCTGAGATCTCCATTTTAGGGGATTTCAATGTTCACCACCAGCTTTGGCTTTCATCTTCTTTCACTGACCAACCTGGTGAACAAACCTTCAACTTTGCTATCCTTCATGACCTAGAGCAGCTAGTGCAGTTCCCTACCCGTATTCCTGACCGCCTTGGAGACACGCCCAACATTCTTGATCTTTTCCTAACCTCCAACCCTTCTGCTTACTCTGTTAAACTTTCCTCTCCGTTGGGCTCCTCCGACCACAATCTAATTTCCGCTACCTGTTCTATCACTCCAGTGCAGCCTCAGGACCCGCCTAAGCGGAGGTGCTTCTGGCATTTTAACTCTGCTAAGTGGGAGGAACTAAGGCAGTACTATTCTGATTTCCTTGGGATGATTATTGTTTTCATGTCAGAGATCCTTCTCTTTGTGCCGAGCGCATAACAGAGGTGATTATCTCTGGCATGGAGCTATACATTCCTCATACTTTCTCTAACCCTAAAGCTAAAAAGCCTTGGTTTAACTCTGCTTGTTCTCGTGCTGTCAATGATAGAGAGGCGGCTCACAAACGGTTCCGTAGCCATCCAACTGCTGAAACTCATGCCCTATATATTTCTGCCCGTAATCATGCCAAATCTATTCTCCAACTTACTAAAACTCTTTCATCAATAGAAAATGTCAAAGTCTTTCCAATTCTAACTCCTCTCGAGATTTCTGGCATCTAGCCAATAATATCTCTAACAACTTTACTTCTTCGTCTTTCCCTCCTTTACTTCATCCAGATGGCTCTACAGCTGTCTCTTCTTTTCTAAAGCTGAACTCTTCGCTCAAACCTTTGCTACCAACTCAACTTTGGATGATTCTGGGCATATTCCTCCTACTCCTCCACCCTCTGACTACTTCATCCCTAAAATTAAAATTCTTTATAAAGACGTTTTCCTGGCCCTCTCTGGCCTTGATTCTCGGAAGGCTTACGGTCCGGATGGAGTCCCTCCTGTTGTTCTCAAAACTGTGCTTCCGAACTCGCTCACTGCCTGGTCAAACTCTTTCATCTGTGTCTCTCTACTTCTATTTATCCTTCTTGCTGGAAGTTTGCTCACATTCAACCTGTCCCTAAAAAGGTGACCACTCCAATCCTTCTAACTACCGCCCTATAGCTTTGATTTCCTGCCTTTCTAAAGCCTTTGAGTCTATCCTTAATAGGAAGATAATGAGGCATCTATCAGCTCACAACCTTCTCTCTGATTGCCAGTATGGTTTCCGTAAAGGCAGATCTACTGGTGATCTTCTTACTTTCCTAACTGAATCTTGGTCATCCTCTTTAGGGACTTCGGTGAAACCTTTGCTGTCGGCCTTGACATATCGAAAGCCTTCGATAGAGTCTGGCACAAATCTTTAATTTCTAAACTACCCTCCTACGGATTCTATCCTTCTCTCTGTACCTTCATCTCCAGTTTCCTTTCCGATCGTTCTATTGCTGCTGTAGTAGACGGTCACTGTTCTTCCCCTAAAACTATCAACAGTGGTGTTCCACAGGGTTCTGTCCTATCACCCACTCTCTTTCTATTATTCATCAATGATCTCCTAAATCTGACTCAATGCCCTATCCACTCCTATGCTGATGATACCACCTTGCATTATTCAACAGCGTTCAACAGACGCCCAACCCAACAACAATTAAATGACTCAAGGCGAGATGCTATAGGACGCCTAACTTCTGATCTTTCACTTGTTTCTGATTGGGGCAGAGAAAACCTGGTTTTGTTCAATGCCTCAAAACTCAATTTCTACAACTATCTACTCGACATAACCTTCCAGACAACTATCCTCTCTTCTTCAATAACACTCAACTTCCCTCTCCTCTACATTAAACACACTCGGTCTATCCTTCACTAAAAATCTAAACTGGAAATTTCACATCTCTACTCTTGCTAAATCAGCTTCCAAGAAGTTAGGTGTCCTGTGGCGTCTTCGTCCATTTTCTCTCCTCCCAGCTGCTTGCTCTGTACAAGGGCCTTATCCGCCCGTGTATGGAGTATGGCTCTCATGTCTGGGGATCCACACACAGCTTTACTAAACAAGGTGGAATCTAAAGCTTTTCGTCTTATCAACTCTTCTCCTCTAACTGACTGTCTTGATTCTTTAAGTCACCGCCGCAATGTTGCATCTTTATCTGTCTTCTACCGCTGTTTTCATGCTGTCTGCTCTTCTGAACTTGCTAACTGCATGCCTTCCCCCTCCTGCGGCCTCGCTGCACAAGACTCTCTACTTCTTCTCATCCCTATTCTGTCCATCTTCCTAATGCAAGAGTTAACCAGTATCTTCACTCCTTCATTCCCTACACTGGTAAACTCTGGAACTCTCTACCTGTGTCTGTATTTCCACCTGCCTATGACTTAAACTCTTTCAAAAGAGGAGTGTCAAGACACCTCTTACGTTAACTGGACCCTCCTTTTAGATTTTTTTGTTTTTTCTCTTTCTCCTACTTTCCTCTTAACAGGGCCTGGCAACCAGCGGGATTTTTTTTTCCAACACTTTGTTTTCCCTTGGCCAGTGCCCTTGTAATGTAAAAAAAAAAAAAAAAAAAAAAAAAAAAAAAATATTTCTGCTTCATGAAAACCTCTCCTTACAATTTTCTATTACCTAACTTTCTGGCACCTATGTTCTTTACTCTGATTCAGTCTAATTTATCTTACCGTCTACAAGCTGACAACATTCTTATTTTTTACCAGTGCTATGGTTTACGTACGCCACACGGCTGCGGTTAGCTGCTACAGCTCACTAGACGGTTATTCTGGCAAAATCGCCAACTTTGTTACAATCAGTACAGTGGGGATTATAAAACACTCCACAGAGTCCCCACTACTATAACTCACAGCCGCCGTAACCCCCAGGTTCTTTCAAGGTCGCCAACAGTGTATAATTTCCCCCACTGTAAGGGAATCTCCTCAGCAACTCCTTCTCCTCCTGTACCCAACCTAGTAGAATTTATAAATGGTAGATGTTATGTGTAACAGGGCGAGGCCTTAATACCCCCTAGAGAAACCGCCCACAAGGACAATTCCACCCACTTCTCTATGAAGTATTATTGCCTCTCCACACGCCTTGTCCACAGACGGTGATGAATCACAGACTGTGACAACACGCGCAATATATATATTACTATACTATCCTAGTACAATAAGTGCTTACCAACACCTGTTAGACTGACATCCCTAGCCTACTACTACTGCAATATATGATGTGTACAGCACATCCGGTGATGTACACACAAGCCCAGACACCACCTACGGGTGACACCCACTATACACTCGTCCAAATACTTGTCGCAGACAAGTCTGGCGGACGACAACTACGCACCACTGGCCGACATGAAGCCTCTCAGCATTCAATAGTGTGCGTGGCTACTACCACTACAATACAGTATACTACTGAAACTATACAAAAAATGGTGGAGGCACACAGATGCCCACCAAACCCCACTGGTGACCACGGCCACTAACGAAACAAACAGGACGAGACAATGCCGCGTCTCTCCCACACTACCGGGCGGACGCAAAACAGAAGTGCAGCCAAACCTACTACACCTCTCTCAGAGCAACAAGCCTGTTGCTCTAACAGTCACGGTCTACCCAGTAGCAAGCCAGCTACTCAAGGGAGGGCACAACTCCCAGACCAATGACTAATGAGTACTTGAAAGCTCAGTCCAGCCACACGTGTCTCTTCCTGTGCCGAGAACGTACGTGTTAACTCCGCTGAAGACTGGCCGGTACTATAAACAGTATACTATTGATACTACACAATAGATGATGGGGGCACACAACCGCCCACCAAACACACTGGTGACCACAGCCACCAACAGCAACAACGGGACGAAACAATAACGCGTCCCTCCGCGTCGCCACACCCGAGTGGAAGAACGCAAACAGGAAATATAGACCCAACCGGCCACACTCTCTCAGAACAACAAGCCCGTTGTTCTAACACAGCCACGGTCTACCGAGTAACAAGCCAGCTACTCAACAGGAGGGCACAACTCCCAGACCAATGACTAGCGAGTACTTCGAAAGCCCAGCCAACACGCGTCTCTCTCACTGTGCCAGACCGACGAGAGTGGTGTCTATCTCCGCTGAAGGCTAATTCGGTACTGAGGCTCGCAGACACAACAAAATGGTGGAAACAAAGAGAGGGGGGTTTGGCCGCACAGCGGAACAGCGACAGCCCGCGCTTGGGCCAGAGGCTACACATATAATATCATTAAATAAAGGGGAAATAAAGCGGTGGCCCTCACACCAGTTATGATGAAACATCTAAGAGTTTCATATGTATGTTTCCCTGTGTGTTTTTACTTCCCCTTGCTTGTATGCCGCTGGTGAAACAAGAAAGAAACTATAATTCTCTTATCACAATAACAAGAAAATCAACACATTTCAAGGCGCTTCAGAGCAAGATGTTTACGCAATCAAATAATGTAACTATGAATTTTATGGCAATACTATCTGTTATGACAACAACTTGCGAGCAACACAGACGCAGAACGAGTAACTTAAATGATCTTCAAAATATTCTGCTGTGACAAAAATTCTCACGACCATTTCAGTATACCATCAAAATTTTGCAGATGACTCAAAAATACGAAATTACACATCCATTGCAACAATTCAGTACACTCATATAACATATGCCACACAATAATTTTCACGATTTTAATCTCTGTGAATGAATCCAGAAAACATCTAATTTATTAAGTTATGCAATATTTATCTTTGCAACATTATCAATTGCAAAGATATTCCACCGCTGCCACCAGTTGTCGTGTCTGCAAGTTGCATGATCTTCTTGCGTCCCTAATCTGAAAGGATGCTTTGTTGGGTTCAAGGGAACGCCTCTGAGTTTTTTTTTTTTTTTTATAAACTTTACTTAATTATATTATTTATAAACATTTACACTTTACGACCCTTACGATAACAAATAAAACCACGAAAACCACGAAATTTGAATCACTCTCTTCACGCCAGGTCCACCTTCAAACGCCTCAAATTCTGCCACATTATATCTTGAACTCTCTTTCACAATATTCCTGTTATCCAACTCAAATCACGCAATTTAAGTTCAAAGATAACATACATCCTAACACACCCTACAATTTACCTTCCAATAAAAACAACACCCTACACAACCTACACATAACCATTTTTACTTTATCAAAATATAACACCAACATTTTCTGTGACTGCATTACAACTGTCTGGCTACACTTACTGGTCTTGAGATAAGCGGCGCGCCCATTTTGACCCTCTGGCCTGACAGCTCTCTCTCTCGCTGTCGTCTCTCGCCTTCTCCTTGGCGTTCTCGGGTTCTCTCTCCCTCTCTCTAGCTCTCTGACTCTCTGTTTCTTACACCTCTTAATATACACGCGTTACTTGACTTCTCGTCCATATCATTTTACTTCCGGCGACCTGTGATTACTACCAGATATGGGGAGAAGGTTCCAGAAGCTTCTTCTTGTAATCTACTGCTCGTCTCCGGCTGTGTTTGTCTTGTCATGACTCACCGCCTCTTGTTGTTCTCCTCGGTGGTCACGGGACTTCTTATCTATCAAATTAGTGATAGCATCTTATAATCTTGGTACCTGCTTTCGTGTCTCTCATGTTTCTTCATTTATTATTCTCCTTCTCACTTCCATCTTCATCTCTTCATTCTTGTTATCTTCTTTCTTACGTATTTCCTTTCTTCTCGATTTCCATATCACAACAAAAGGGTTAGACATAGCAAACATTACTTTTTTCAAGGCAGTGAGTAAGAGTTGCTTATTAGTCCCAGCCGAGAGATCAAGATCATAATAAGTGGCAAGCATCACCAACTCATGTTTGTTAAGCTGCTCTAAATCCTCTGATGTAGGATTAGAAGCCAAAAAGTTTTGTGCATCATCCCTGTTTATAATATTAGCTGGACGGTCTGATTCCTAATTAGTCTCCATGATGTAATGCTCACAAAATCACCACAATAAAAATTACACATTCAAGAAAACATAACTATTACAACACTTGTGAGCATAAATGGTTATATAGAGATTTATTTGGATGTAATTATTACTTTCACTATCCTCCTTTGCATTGACTCCAATAGAGCTATGTCCTTACAGGACGGACATAGTTCTGTTGGAGTCATATATTCCCTATGAAGAGAGAATGAAAAAAGAAAAAAACTTAGCCTGCATTCCTTAGAGAGACGTAGGTTAAGAGCAGACTTGATAGAAGTATTTAAGTGTTATAAGGGTTTTAACAGAGGGGACATGAGTGTAGTTCTTAGAATCAGTAGCGGGGACAGAATCATAAATAATGAGTTTAAACTTGAACAATTCACGTTTAGAAAAAAAAACGGGAAGAAACTGGTTCTCAAAGACTTGGGCATCCCAAGGGTGTAAGAGAACTAAAAAAAGAATAATAACAAGGAAAGATTAAGAAAAGGAATTTAAATCCTTAACATAATTTAGTTCACAAAAATAAGCAAAGTTAACTTAACAATTATTAAAATTAAAATTAAGGCCCGTGGATAGTTAAGAGTTAATCACATTGAAATAAACAATATAATGGCAATCACAAGAATATAGCACCACCAAAATATAATAAATCATGAAATAAAATCAAACTTGATTGCTGGATACCGAAATTATAAGTCACACACGGGGCGTCAACCCACCTGCACCTCACAATCACATACATAAAAAGAAATAACTCATCAACACCAAGAAATATAATAATTAAGCTGTTCTGGGGTGTAAAAAGCATTACATGAGACCACAAAATAGGTAAATAAGTGTAACACTTATTAGAGGCAATAAGTAAATAATTGCACAACACACTTTACCTTCCCATCTCTGGCTGGTACACAAAATTATAGGTAAATCACCACAAATATTATGAGTGCTAGGTAGTATACAAATAATAGTACCCAAAACTTTCTCTTGGCTATACCCACAAAATGGCTGTGCAGCGTCCCTCACACTGGCACAGAGAACTCTACAAAATATATATGGTTAACACCCCCCAAAAAAACAAAATAATCACACGTCACTAATAACAGTGACTATATAAGTGCCAAAGAGAAACAAAACCCTAGCAAATCAGGAATAACAGAAAAATACTCAGCCAAACAATGAGAGGGGAGCGGAGTAGCAGCAGTGGGCGCAGATGTCTACCCGAGGGCACTCAGTCTGCCGTGGTCTGTCTGCGCTTTGGTTCACAAGCTTTGTCGAGGATGGATGGATGGATTTTATATAAAGCGCCGCAACGGCTAAAGTCATGTGGCGCCGCTTAAAAATTTAAAATGGCAGAGTAGTTATAAACACTATATAAAAACAGTTAAAAACAATACAATATTTAAAAACTAAAAAAGGCAATAAAACGAAATAAAATATTAAAATGCAAAATAAAATAAGAATAAAATTCAAAGCTTTGGGAGAAGCCCAGCTTCTCCCAAAAACCTAAATACGTCATGGCCCTGGGCTAGACACTCTGGTCCAAGGACCTTTAAGATATAATAGACACCGGTATCTCTACCGCGAGAGCGGTAGAAGTAGCGGTGTCGTAACTCAATCAAAGTAGGGCATTCTACAAGAAGGTGCCGTACAGTCAGCGGAACCAAGCAGTCATCACAATAAGGTTGTGGGTCCCTGGTCATCAGGTACCTTTGTGTAAGGTACGTGTGACCTATGCGCAGTCGCGCCAATAAAGTCTGTGCACAGCGATCCCGGACATGGGAATATGTCCACTGAGGAGTAGTGGAAGTAGTGATCTCTCTCATTTTCGAGGTTGCGACCCCCGTTAGCCATCTCCTCTGCCAAATTGCTGCAACCGCCAATCGAATAGTGTGAAATACAGTACATCTCGAAACGGAACAGGGGAAGGAGATGGAGCGCGACTTGCTACCTCTTTAGCGAGGCGATGTGCGTGTTCATTCCCTGGAACCCCTACGTGACCAGAGACCCAACAGAACCCAACACGATATCCTCGTTGTGTTAGAAGATATAGCCACTCCAGGGCTGACAAAACCAAAGGGTTAAATGATGTAGGGCAAGAGAGAGAAGTAAGAGCACTGCGACAGTCAATAAAAATTGTAAAAGACAAAACCGGTAGAGTAAAAATAATCTGTAAAGCTAGGACTATAGCAGACAGCTCCACAGTGAAGACAGATGCCACTGAAGGAAGGCTGCCACACCGATAAAAAGAGGGGAAAACCACACTAAACCCAACGCCTGCGTCAGATTTGGAACCATCAGTAAAAACGGGGATATCATCCGAATGCATAAAAGAGTGTTCTAAAAACCGTGTGCGGGACAGAGCTGGCAGAAAATCCTTTTTGCCATCCATGGCAGGAGGGCATAATGAGGTAACAGGAAGCTGCCAATAACCAACTCGGGGGACCCGGAAAGAGTACACAGGAGTGGGCTCGATAGATAACTCTGCCATGAGATTTGCAACTCGTAGGCCAAAAGGTTTAGGGAGACTGGGTCGAGTGACATACGCCTACGAGCCAGAGTCCCGCAACATTGACACACAGGGGACAGAATCAGGAAGACGGTGGGTGCGAAACCAACACCGGAACATCGAAGACTGGCGCCGGAGGTCGAGCGGCCAGAAACCAGCATCCACTAGAAGGCTAGGTATTGGAGATGTCCGAAATGAACCCGTAGCCAAGCGGACCCCAGCATGATGCACGGGGTCAAGCGTGCGTAGTCGTGCATCTGTTGCGGATGAGTAGATCTCACAGCCGTATTCCAGCTTCGGAAGTATGAGTGTACGGTGAAGCAGTAGCAACGTATCCCTGTCCGCACCCCAAAAGGTGTGACTTAAGACCCGAAGAAGGGATAATGCCTGCCGATAAGACGCCTTAAGAGAACGGAAATGGGGAACCCAGGTGAGATGGTAGTCAAATAAAAGGCCAAGATATTGAGACGCCTCCACGCATAAGAGGCGTCTATTGGCGAGGTATAAATCAGGGTCTGGATGGAGACCACGGTTGCGACAGAAATGCATAGCTACGGTCTTCGAAGTGGAGAATCGAAAACCGTTCATGTTGGTCCAACTGGACACCCTATTGATCGCCAGTTGGACCTTGCGCTCAATCAGTGACATCCTAGCAGCAGCAAAAGAATTACATAAATCATCAACATATAAGGAGCTGTGAATGCCATCTGGGAGAGTATCAATCACACCATTTATGGCGACTGCAAATAATGTAACACTAAGAATACCCTCTGGAATGCAGTCATTTAGAGCAGTAGCCTCAGAGAGTACAGTCCCCACTCGAACCCGTAAAAAATGTCTGGATAAAAACTGTTGGATAAAAAGAGAAAGATGGCCACGAAGGCCAAAATTAAACAAGCCGTGTCGTAGGCCTTCTCCAGGTATAAAAAAGACTGTTAATTGATGGTGGTGATTAGCGAAGGCCTCACAAATGGAAGACTCTAGGGATAAAAGGGCCTCAGTAGTAGACCTCATCTTTCGGAAGCCGTACTGTACCGATGACAAGTACTTCCCCCTCTCCAAGTACCACATGAGTCTTACATTTACTATCTTTTCTGAAACTTTACAAATGCAGGATGTCAAAGATATAGGACGGTAGTTCGTAGCCTGGAGATTATCTTGCCCAGGCTTCGGAAATGGGAGAACCACTGCCACAGCCCAAGAAGATGGAAAGTCACCGGTATGCCAAATCATATTATAAAGATTTAAAAGAAAGTTAAAAGCAGTGTCAGACATGTGGCGTAAGAAGGCATAAGGTATATCATCTGGCCCAGAAGAGTCGTGAGACTGGGACAAAGCAGTCCGCAACTCGGAAGCAGAGAAAGGGACATTATAAGACTCCCCTCCAGCCGAAGAAAAGTTTATGCCAAGAGATTCCATTCTCTGGCGGTGACGTGCGCCCGGAGCTGCAGGATGCCTCTGGGAAACACTGGCAAAGTGCTCCGCGAAGAGGTCGGCGACCCATCTCTTTGTGCTGAACGCATAACAGAGGTGTTAGTATCTGGCATGGAGGCGTACATTCCTTATTCTTTTTCTCAACCTAAACCTTCTAAACCTTGGATTAACTCAGCCTGTTCTCGTGCTTTACATGATAGAGAGATTGCCCACAAAAGGTACTTGAGCCTTCCATCTCCTGAATATCATGCACTTTATATCTCTGCCCGGAATCATGCCAAGTCTGTTCTTCAACTTGCCAAACACTCTTTCATAAATAGGAAATGTCAAAATCTTTCAAACTCAAACTCTCCTCGTGACTTCTGGCATCTAGCCAAAAACATCTCAAATAACTTCACTTCTTCATCTTTCCCTCCTTTATTTCATCCTGATGGCACCACTGCCATCTCTTCTGTCTCTAAAGCTGAACTCTTTTTTCAAACCTTTGCTCACAACTCCACCTTGAGCGATTCTGGGCTTGTCCCTCCCTCTCCTCCTCTCTCTGACTATTTCATGTCTACAATCAAAATTGTTCGTAATGATGTTTTCCATGCCCTTGCTGGCCTAAACCCTCGGAAGGCTTATGGACCTGATGGGGTCCCTCCTATTGTTCTTAAAAACTGTGCTTCTGTGCTTACACCTTGCCTGGCCAAACTCTTCCAACTTTGTCTATCGACTTCTACCTTTCCTTCCTGCTGGAAGTTCGCCTACATTCAGCCTGTTCCTAAAAAGGGTGACCGTTCTAACCCCTCATACTAACGTCCTATAGCTTTAATGTCTTGCTTGTCTAAAGTTTTTGAATCTATCCTGAATTCTCAAACATCTGTCACTTCACAATCTTCTATCTGATCTCCAGTAAGGCTTCCGTCAAGGTCGCTCTACTGGTGATCTTCTGGCTTTCCTTACTGAGTCTTGGTCATCCTCTTTTAGAGATTTCGGTGAAACTTTTGCTGTTGCGTTAGACATATCAAAATCTTTTGATAGAGTCTGGCATAAAACTTTGATTTCAAAACTGCCCTCTTACGGCTTCTATCCTTCTCTCTGCAACTTTATCTCAAGTTTCCTTTCCGACCACTCTATTGCTGCTATGGTAGACGGCTACTGTTCTTCTCCTAAGCCTATTAATAGTGGTGTTCCTCAGGGTTCTGTCCTGTCACCCACTCTCTTTCTATTATTCATTAATGATTTTCTTAACCAATCTTTTTGCCATATCCACTCCTACGCTGATGATACCACCCTACATCTTTCCACGTTCTTTCAGAGACGTCCAACCCTTCAGGAAATTAACAGATCACGCGGGGACACCACGGAACGCCTGACTTCCGATCTTTCTAAAATTTCTGATTGGGGCAGAGAAAATGCCTCAAAAACTCAATTCCTCCATCTATCAACTCGACACAACCTCTCTTCTTCAATGACACTCAACTGTCTTCCTCTTCCACAATGGACATCCTCTACTACTACTACTACTACTATAACTACTACCACCACCACCACCACCACCACCACCACCACCACCAACACCACCACCACTACCACTACTACTACTACTACTACTACTATTACTACATCTGCTATTACTGCTACTACTACTACTACTACTACTACTACTACTACTACTACTACTACTACTACTACTACTACTACTACTACCATCACAATGATAAATACTAGTACTATACTGTATTTCTTCTCTATATTTGCATGCCTGGAGAGACCTATTTGGTTTTAATTCGCTTTTGTTTAGTTATTCATTAGTGTACTTAATTACTGATTTATATCACATTGTTTGTAACATATGGAAAATTTATTTAATTCTTTGTATGATGATAATGAAGTGTTCTCTTTAAATTTAGAATTTAGTGTTATAGAAAAAAAATTCATGTCAACGAGATCCTAATTCTTTATCCAAATATTTCAATTTTGAGGATTATATATCAGCAACTAAATCATTATATAACAATTACCTTAACATTATACATATCAACATTAGATCACTTCACAAACACTTTGATGTACTAAAATCTTTCCTTAATTGTTTACCAAAACCACCTGATATAATTGCTGTTACTGAGACATGGCTACAAGAACACACTAAACATCTTTATATTTTGGATGGTTATGATTCATATCACTTAATAAGAACTGAAAGAGAACATGGAGGGATATCTATTTTTGCTAACAATGTTATAAACAGAATTGTTAAACCCATTTTGCTTCATTAATGTAAACATTGAAATGTGTACTCTTAAACTTACATTAGGAGATTCAAATTATATAATTACTGTTCTTTACAGACCTACGAGCAAACATGTAGGTGTCAATGAATTTACATCTGATATGAATGATATGCTGAATAATGACATATTCAGACGTAACAAATCATTAATTATAGGAGACTTTAACATAAATTTATTGGAACATTCTACCCACATTCTTACAAACTTTTTCCTTAATACCATGCAAACACTAAATTATTTCCCCCACATATCCAGACCTACACGATTTCCGGATACTCCTGCTCTAGCTCAGCCATCGCTACTAGATCAAATTTGGTCAAATTTCACACCTCACTCATTCTCAGAGATCCTTCACTGCTGTATATCTGGCCACCTTCCCATTTTCATTAATATCAAGTAGCAATCTAAACCCAACAAAAAACAAGAGATAAAATTTAGAAATTTTAATGCCAATAATCATACTTTTTTTTTTACCAATGAGCTACGCAAAATAAACTGGGAAGAACTGCTAACTATGGAAAATACTAACAACAACTTTAACCTATTTTATAAAAAAAAAAATTATACGAATGTTAAACATAAATGTAATTTATTTAAAATGTATAAGCTTGGAACATTATCTCATGAGACTTTCAAACAATATAGAAACCATCTAACCCAAATTATCAGGACTGCAAAAATGAACCATTATTTCCAAGTTTTTACAAATTTCCGTAATAATACCAAAAATATTTGGCAAGCAATTAATGAATTAAAAGGAAATACAAATAAAGCAAATAACAATAAGTCTTTGCATTATAATAATTCATTATTAAACGATTCTTCAGATATAGCAGAAGCCTTTAGTAGATATTTTTCCACTATTGCACCTGAACTTGACAGAAGACTTCCATATACAAACAAAGACCCGAAAGACTACTTTAAAGGTAACTTTCTAAATTCTATGTTGTGCCCTATTGTGACTACCTTTGATGTAACTAAAGCAATTCAGTCTCTAAATAACAAAACCTCAGGTATTAATGATATATCACCCATTGTTATTAAAAGAAATGCTCAACTCTTCTCAATTCCTTTGACTATACTATTTAATCAATCAGTTGCAACTGGAACGTTTCCATCACTATTGAAGACTGCAAGAATTACTCCTATCCATAAGTCTGGCCCCGATAACGACATTAAAAACTATAGACCAATATCACAACTTAACATTTTCTCTAAAATATTTGAAACGTTAATGAAGGTTTATTTAATTAATTATCTTGAAACAAAAAATATATTAAATTCTTCACAATATGGGTTTAGACGGAACTGCAGTACATTTAAAGCCTTAAACGCATTTTCTAATGATATATTTTCTGCACTTGACAAAAAATTTCATGTATTATCCATCTTTATAGATTTTGCTAAAGCTTTTGACACAGTTAATCATAAGATCCTTATTAACAAAATGCATCACTATGGAATCAGGGGCACATTACTTTGTTGGTTTAAGGATTACCTAACAGACAGACATCATTAAATTGTGTTTAGTGGTGAAAAATCACCTACTACCCCTGTAAACCTTGGTGTACCTCAAGGAAGCGTTCTAGGTCCAATTTTATTTCTTATATATATCAATGACATTTCTGATCTTTTCTCTGAAACTAAAAGCATCCTGTTTGCCGATGACATGACGCTTCTTTACTTAACAGGTCCAAACCAAAATGAGCTTGTAGTGAATGCGAATCATGAACTTAAAAGACTTTACCAGTGGTGTCTATGTAACATATTAACAATTAATACTGAAAAAAACCTACTTTATGTTATTCACTACTACAAAAACACCTCATTTAATCAATTTAAAAATCAACAATGAAATTATTTCTAAAACAAATAGAATACGATTTCTTGGTGTCGATTATGATGATTCATTATTATTTAAACATCACATACATAATCTTACACAAAAAAATATCAAGACACATTGCCTTACTATATCAAATAACAGATATCATGCCTTCTACTGTACTAAAATTAATATACTATGCACACATTTATCCACTACTTACTTACTGTAATCCCATTTGGTGTACAACATACACCACCTATCTAACCCCTTTAAGATTATTACTAAAAAAAAAATAGTAAGAATTATTACTAACAGTGATTATTTAGCACATACTAATTCACTATTCAAAGAAACAAAAATCTTGAAACTGGATGATATAACAAAAATGGAAATAGCTAAACTTAGATTTCCTATTCATCGTTTATCAAAATTTCAACATTCAACAACTTATTTGGGTCCTGTAACTTGGAATACTATTCCCAAAGAAATTCAAGACGCTCCTTTTCTCACCACATTCAAAAGCCGATTGAAACACAATATCATAATGACATATTAACTAACTCCCAAATACTAGCTGAGATCCAACATGTTTGTAAAGCTAAACTATCCTACAAATGAATTATGTATATGAAATTATTAGTTAGTATATATATCTTAACATGTGTATGTATGCTCATATATTGTATTTATATGTAAAATTAGAATGTCTGTATGTCTGTATACATGAACAAATTGTACACCTCCTATGAATAGTCATCCATTCTTTTTATTGTCTTCAGTAATAAACGAATGTCATCATTACAGTAATAGATATTGTTGCCCCAGCCAGATTGTTTAATATTTTTAAGGATATTTTTTTCATGCCTAAAAAGCTATGCTTTATATAGGCTAGCTTTAGCTATATATGTACCTACAGTACAAATTTTTACATGAAAGCAAATACATATTTGTATGTTTATATAGCTAATTGCTATAAATAAATGTTTCAATGTTTCAATGTTTCCTCGGTCTGTCCTTTGGTCATAATCTTAACTGGAAACTTCACATCTCCCTTGCTAAAACAGCTTCTATGAAGTTTGGTGTTCTGAGGCGTCTCCGCCAGTTTTCCTCGCCCCTCCAACTGCTTACTCTGTATAAGGGCCTTATCCGTCCCTGTATGGAGTACTCTTCGCATGTTTGGGGGGGTTCCAGTTACACAGCTTTGCTTGATAGGGTGGAATCGAAAGCTCTTCGTCTCATCAACTCCTCCTCTGACTAACTGTCTTCAGTCTCTTTCTCTCAATGTTGCATCCCTTTCTATATTTTATCGCTATTTTCATGGTATCTGTTCTACTGATCTTGCTAACTGCATGCCTCCTCTCCTCCTGCGGCCACGCTGCACAAGGTTTTCTTCTTCCTCTCATCCCTATTCTGTCCAACTCTCTAATGCAAGAGTTAACCAGTACCCTCAATCATTCATCCCTTTCACTGGTAAATTCTGGAACTCCCTCCCTGCATCTGTGTTTCCAAATTCCTACAACTTGTCTTCTTTTAAGAGGGAGGTATCGAGGCATTTGCTCCCCTAATTCTGGCTGATGGTTTTGGCACTTTTTGTACTATTTGGAGAGCCAGCGCTCAAGTGGGCTTTTTCTAACTTTCTTTTTTTTGCCCTTGGCTGGGCCTCTTCCCTACGTAGAAAAAAAAATAAATTCCTAGGGTCTGCCACCGTTCGCCCAGCAGACAACAAAACTGGTGGGGAAGGAGCAGAATACTTCCCAGCAATTCGGCGGACTTTGTTGAAGACATCCGTAAGAGGGGTGCGGACGTTTATGGAAGAGACATAGGCTTTCCACGAGGCTCTTTGTGCCTCTTTCAAAACACGGCGGGCCCGAGCTCGGCAGCGCCGAAAAGCTTCCAGGCACTGCAGGTCCCCACGATGTCGTCGGAGACGAGAGAAAGCTGCCCGTTTCTCTTTCACCGCTGCAGTGCATGCTGCATTCCACCAAGGAACGGGACGCTTAATAAAGCGACCTGACGTTCTAGGGATTGTCTGAAGCGCTAAATAAATTTAAAAAATCGGTAATCAACAGCCTCAGCACAAGTAAAAAAGTCAGCCAGCGGACGGATAAAAAAGCTAAGGTCTGTGAATCGACGCCAATCTGCCTTGTCTAAAACCCAGCGTGGGGGCCGGGACTGTGGCTCAGATTTCACAGATTCCAATAAAATCGGAAAGTGGTCACTACCGTGTAAATCCGGTAGGACTCACCAATTAAAATCGAGGAAATAATTAGATGTACAAAGAGAAAGAAAGATCGATAGCTGTAAAAGTCCCAGTACGACTGTGGAAATGTGTAACATCCCTTGAATTTAAAACCTCTAATCCCTCATCCTCAATAAAAGAACCGATTAAGTGTCGTGCTCGAGCTGTTGCACGACGTTGCACAAATTCTCTAGCTACTGGCTATAAATAGTCAAAGGTTTTTTTCTATCTATAGTTAATAAAAATAATATCTATTCATAAGGTGTTCGATACGGCGCCGACAAGTAACAATCACAACTCTTTCTGTTGCCTTCTCCACTGCAATTACTACAATTTCTCTTACAAACATCTTTAAGAATTATATTAATCTCGTACATATTCTCGCATCAAAACGGATTTCACTTCTAACATCATCCACTATATCTTCATAACGTATTACAACATCTGAACACGGTGCTTTATTTATCCGTAAATCTCATACGTAGTACGTACAATATTACCCGTTTTTTTTCCCAGCTACCCGTATATAAGAACGACCTTTACTTGGTACATGAATGCACAGCAACACATGACGTACCACCAAATATATTACCATACACATATAATTACCAGACTCCGTTCAACAAAATGACAACGTAACACCACCGAAATATAATGACAAATATTGATATTTCCACACAAGTGACTTCCCACAAGTAATCTCTTTCTCTTGGTACCCATACATGGAACCACGTTAACTTCGTACACAATTAGTAAATATGTTATGTAACTTATTCGTCAGAGCAACACACATGCACATACGTAGGTAGCCGTATACAAATTCCCTTACTCATAGATGAAAACGCAAGTATATAACGACGTCATTATGAACCAAAGTACAACCACATAAACCATAATAAACTAATACCACATAATACCTAAACCTCCTATCATGTTTCTTCCTCCATTCTAATTTACCTCAAAAGACTGCATTGCAACTTATAGTTCCACTTACTGGTTATAAATGAAGTACAAAACGCCGCCCTCAGCTATGCAGCCGAGGGTGGCCCGCTTAGAGCCGCGGTTGTCCTCTCTGCTTCCTCTCTCTCTCTCTCTGCCCCAATCCTCTACAATTTCCTTCAGGAACTTATGGGGCGTGTCTTGACCCACACAACACGCCCCTCAGAATGTACCGTTCACCAATCAAGTACAAGCTCACGTGAACTCCACGTGTGGTATGAACAACATCCAAGAACGACAACAACACCACAGAATGTTTACCTGACCTGGGCTATATATATCTGCCCGGGCTGCCCTGGGTCAACTGGCCTGGGTCATTAAATGTTTCCTTTTGACCTTCCTGCCCTTCCTAATCTCTTTTATGGCTGGATACGACTACACACCGCATACTGGCGAACTATCATACATCCATATATCTTTATTTCTTGTATCTTCATATTTCTCATATTTCACTTATGATGTAGGCATCTGACAACATCCCCCCTCAGAATGCGCGTCCCGCGCATTCAGGGTAGTGAAGGGTGGGTGGGTGGGCAGGGTGTGCATGCCTCCCGTAGGAAGGATGAGGGCTTGGGCGACCGCGCACCTGATAGCGGTACTTTCCCCCACCCATGAAGCATGTTAGCACCCGCCAGACCCCTGTCCTCCAGCCACCATCCAAGTCTCCAGCCAACTATGTTATATACGTAGGAATGTAGGGCAATGGGTCCAATACTGTCTGCTAAGAAGGCATATATTAGAAAAATGCGTCTGCACCTCAATATTCACAAAAGGGCTTTGCAGAGAGAATAATTTAATATATATATATATATATATATATATATATATATATATATATATATATATATATATATATATATATATATATATATATATATATATATATATATATATATATATATATATATATATATGGTCAGGGAGAGATCATGATATTGACCAGTAGTGGAAAAGATATGTCATCACACTAAGCAAGGTAATGGAAAAGATATGGCAATGCAGTCGATACTCGTTACTTTGATATAAATATATGTCTATAACTAGGAGGAAAATATATCATTAGGTAATATAAATACAGCATTAATCATATAAAATCAACTCACAATCTCAAATCATACCTATGTTATTCAGAGAAAATATGACAACATTTATCATAGTATTATGCATATATATGTCCATAACTAGGAGGAGTGTATATCATATCATAGATTGTAAAAAGAAATCAGCTCATTACCCCAAATTATATCAATATTATTCAGAGGATATATATCAACATCTTACAAGATACAGAAACAATCAAGGGAGAGCATCTGTAGACATCGTTCAGGTGTCGTCAGAATTTCTCAATAGAAGTAAGTTGGAACTCAAGTATGCAATGCAGTCATAATACATCACTATTAAAAGCATATTATATGGTGAAACTTCTAAGTGTATACATAAATATGGAGGAATGACTATCTCATTATCTCAGATAAGGGTGACGTCTCATACAAGATAACAGAAAACACAAGAAAAATTATTACATCCCGTAAGCATGCACTAATATCACGATGTCGAAAATGAACTGACGCAATGGATTCAGAAGTACTGATATATAGATTGCATTAATCTTGCAATAAGAAGTAGCTGCTCTCAGATCCACGTAATATGTTGATATAAGCACTTGAAACACTGGAAAATCCATCACTTGTGAAAATGTTACCACACCAAGAAATAAATCTGATTCTGAGTTGCCGTGTAAGGAATACGCTGTTATTTCTCACCTTATCTATCTTTATATATAATATACGCACTATACTCGAAAATCATAACCAAGGTCATTGTTCTTTGTCAAAATACAAAAAAATATATTAGCTTGCTGTTAAAACACTCAACCATTACCGTTCTGTATCATCACCAGCAGACAGACAAGAACCACACCATGTATTCCACAGGTTAAACATTAATATTTACTTCATTATTTAGTTTCAACTTGTACTCCTTTCATATCAGTGTTTTCCTAACTACATCATATTATATAATGTCCATCTTAATCTCTTGATAGTCAACATCCATATGGTATTTCTTTAATATATTTTCGTCTTGTTTCACCTTCAAGACTTACCATATAGCTAACGATAAGATGGGAGTAACGTCCTTCTATATATTTTTCGCTTGATACCTCATCAATAACTCTTCTTTCCTCATTATCGTCGTTAACTGATTACCTTTACAATCCTTGCATTAACTTTAAATCTTTCTTTAAAATGTTATATAATCAAGTGAAAGCTACTGAAACCACTGATGATTTCCTACGATATCACGATAGCTCAATTCAGACTTGTAACCAAATGTCCTGTGTTATGTGTTAAGTACGACATCTCACATTGTATCTATTTTCAATCCCATAAATATACCCCTTATTTCACATATATCGTCAAAATCACAGATAAAGGCACTCATTAACACTCATTACTATACATTTATCCTAATCTCTATAAAATCTTCCAGATCGCCATATATCCCTCCAAATTATATAGAGACACCTTAACTTCCATGTTAGTCATATATCTTCGTCCTCATCAACAAGAAACCTTCAAATGCCTGCATATTAATCTAATATCAATATCACTGTCGCCAGTTTTCTGCCTTCGGAACATGTATAACCACTTTACCTTTGCATATGTTCACTATATCTTCATCTTATTTTATCAAGTCGCTATCTCAATAATAATATTTGCCCAATATAGTCATGACCTACACAGACGTATATATGCATATGCACCTTTTCCTATATCCTCACCGCAACCTTTTCTAATATACTCAATATCCTCACCGCAACCTTTTCTAATATACTCAATATCCTCACCGCAACCTTTTCTAATATACTCAGTATCATCACAGCAACCTTTTCTAATATACTCAATATCCTCACTATCTCATATTTACCTCATCGTAACCTTTCCAGAATTCACATCCCATGACCATATATTCATATATTTACTTTGGTATTTACTATTTGCCTTCATATCTCATATTTACCTCACATCCTCTCATCTATATTCATAAGTCAGACTACTCTTGATGTATTAATTTTGACTCGAGTATGCACATGTTAAAATTAATCCATGGATAGATATCTTTACTCAACATATTCACTAGTGGGCCCACTAATATCCTTGTGTATCACTGAACACAACCATGCCGGGTACTGTCGAAACGAAGCTTTCAGGGCGTCCCCCACTCTTCTGAATCGGCAATCCCCAGACCGGCATTTACATAATGTATATTAATATTTACTACTGGCTAGAGAGAAACAACTTGTCACCTAGTTGATCACAGCCACTTGTACACGCCTTATGCCCCTAGGTTGGCACGAAGTGTTCAAGTGTTGCTAGGCACAAGAGTCAATGTACACACAAGGAATGATATGTTTGACGCGTCTTTCTTCACATTATAATTCGCAACTTTAATGTCTTAATATCATGTGCTTACTCCGTTTTTACCTCACTCTATATCAACTTTCATACTTACACTTGTTTCCTTACTACACATATATATCATATTTACTATCATATTTACTCTGATGTTAACATTATTAGTGTAGTTCCGGGAATGACATCCTTATGGCTCTGCAATATCGATTTTTACGTCTATCTATATAAGATCTTAACCTCATGAATTTTAATTCCTTTTCATATGTCAAGCTGATCTATGATGGTCTTTTTAACAATTATCAATGCAATATTATATGTTTTCCTTCCTGACATATGAATTTTGACTCAGTCCTCATATTATTTACCTTGATATATATTTTCCTCACTCAATATGAATTACCTTATAACAAATATTAAGTTTTTTTTTTCTAACCTATATATCTATCCCCACTTCGTTTTCTTCCTAGATATATATTTTCCTTGACTCAATCCTCACATTGTTTTTCATGATATGTATGTTCCTCAACTCATTATTAATTACCTCTTAACAAATATCAATATATATTTTCTAATCCAAATATCCATCTGCATCCCTTTCTTCCTAGATATATATTCTCCTCACACCTATTCCCTCACGCAGTATAGATATGTATCTAATTCCTCCCAATATTTTCCTTCATAAACATTCCTCTCACACAATATTGCAACCCACATATTATATTCTTCATGACATAAATATACCTCATGTTGCCGAATATCAAACCTCACATTCAACGATATTACTGACTCAATGATATTATCATATCAATGTCAATAACATTCGCCAACTTACTGCCCGTGCGTAGCTACTTATATTTGCATATTGGCTAATGTGTATAACATCTCGAAAGTACTCCTTTTATATTTCAACCTAGTTGTTCTCAATACTTATAACCACATTAGAACACTAAATTACTTCTTATACTTGCATTTACTGATGTTATTCATATCGTTTCTATAACAGCCACAATAGTATCATAATGACATTAATTTACTCCTTATTCTTGCTTTTACTGATGTTATTCATATCGTCTCTACCTTTATGAACTGCCTAACGCCTTAACCAAGTAGCTACATATACTACAACTCACATATAATTTCTTGCACCTATAACTTCGGGCACTAATATGATGTTATCCAACATGACCTTACAACAACAATCGTCTTCTTAAGTGAACAATTGAAGGTTGGCCTTGCTTTACACATGTACTTGAACATTTAATATATATTTTGCTTCTTTTCTCACCTTATCACTTAAAAACTCCACTACTTTATATTCAATTAACCCACTGAGAGAGAAAAGACATGAGGGGAGGCAAGTAACCTTAAGGTGGTGAGAAAAGAAACTGTAAGGTGAACTAGGATCTAGCCAGCAACCTTCAATTGCATGAACTAGCACTGTTACAACAGTGTTACCTACTCAACTCAACTACTACCCAGCACGTGGTAGCATCCTCAACTCGACATAATATATGTATATATTAATTCATCTTTATATCCTGCCATCATTTCATAAAATTGACTCGCAACTCACCGTTTCTTTTTCTTCTTAACTATTTTCATCTACCTTCTATTATTCTAAGAGGCTCACAATACACGTACGATCAATATGTAACTAACAAAATGTCTTTCTCTGCTCTTGATTCTCTTCAATATTAACACTCTCCAGTTATTTCCTCTATTAACTTCTTTACATAGATATCCCATTTTAATACTTACCTCATATATCAGTCATATTTCTTCTTTATTTTCTATACTTCTGATATTGATATTTGCCTCAAACCTTAACCGCAGTGATGTATATCTCAATCATATTTCTACTATGTTTCTATTATTCCCTCATACTATATCTTCTTCCTCATATACTATTCTCACGGAAAAATTCCCTTGCATCAACTACTCACAGTATCCCTTCTTTCACTAGACACTCCCCTTTTATTCCGTATCTTGCATCAGAACCTTCAATATTCTTTCATCTATAATCCGACGAACTCCCAAACATGATACAATTTACACATTTTTTTTATTCGTCTCTATCGCTATGGGGCAATTAAAATCGTCTTACTCAGTACTTCATATTTTCTTGCTATAAACCACAATATATGCTTACACCCTTTGCTATTTTCCTCTGACAGTCGACACTCGTGTGAAAAAAAAAAATATCCTTATATGTCACGTCTCTTATATATAAGTTTCCCTTCACATGACGACAACAAATTCGTCTACCTTTGTGAATTTTGCCGCATATCCGTAATATTTATGCCCTTGACACTCAGTTATCGTTACTCCATTGACTACTTTATGATACACATATCATAATGTAGACGAACCTTAAATAATTTATTCAAAACTCTTTATATCTCATATTTTGTCGCATTTCTCTCCCGCTAATAAGACTCCTCGTTTACCCCTTGATGTGTAAAGGTTTAGGTGAAACAAGCGACAGGTAACCGTACAACATATTACTCAGATATCGTCTAATCAAAATATAACTTTAAAGCATCCACTTGAAAGAATAACCTCTTACACGCAACATGATCTTTAATGAATATCGAAATTAATCACTAAATAAAATCTACGGATTTTACACAAAACTTATGATCGTCACGGGCGACTCAGCTTCAGACGAAATAGTGATAATGATATGCATTCATATTATAATAACCATGCCACTTCTGATGTTGACAACAGCTACTTAGTGCACTTTCAACCAATTTACTTTAATCTTCCATCACTATGACTGTGCCTTGCGCCAATTCCAAGATTACAATTTGCAACATATGGCAATAATTTTTTTTTTTTTTTGCAATGCAACAATTTGTGCAACATTTACATCCCACCGCTGCCACCATGTCGTGATCCGAGCTGTTGCACGACGTTGCACAAATTGTCTAGCTACTGGATAGAAATAATCAAAGGTTTTTTCTATCTTTAATTTACAAAAATAATATCTATACATAAGGTGTTCGATACGGCGCCGACAAGTAACAATCACAACTCTTTCTGTTGCCTTCTCCACTGCAATTATTACAATTTCTCTTACAAACATCCTTAAGAATTACATTAATCTCGTACATATTCTCGCATCAAAACGGATTTCACTTCAAACATCATCCACTATATCTTCATAACGTATTACAACATCTGAACACGGTGCTTTATTTATCCGTAAATCTCATACGTAGTACGTACAATATTACCCCTTTTTCCGAGCTACCCGTATATAAGAACGACCTTTACTTGGTACATGAATGCAAGCAACCACATGACGTACCACCAAATATATTACCATACACATATAATTACCAGACTCCGTTCAACAAAATGACAACGTAACAC
This sequence comes from Portunus trituberculatus, assembly GCF_017591435.1. Classification (NCBI taxonomy): domain Eukaryota; kingdom Metazoa; phylum Arthropoda; class Malacostraca; order Decapoda; family Portunidae; genus Portunus; species Portunus trituberculatus. The sequence continues at coordinate 2,367,727 of NC_059257.1, read as the reverse complement.
CACCGAAATATAATGACAAATATTGATATTTCCACACAAGTGACTTCCCACAAGTAATCTCTTTCTCTTGGTACCCATACATGGAACCACGTTAACTTCGTACACAATTACACACTAGTAAATATGTTATGTAACTTATTCGTCAGAGCAACACACATGCACATACGTAGGTAGCCGTATACAAATTCCTTTACTCATAGATGAAAACGCAAGTATATAACGACGTCATTATGAACCAAAGTACAAACACATAAACCATAATAAACTAATACCACATAATACCTAAACCTCCTATCATGTTTCTTCCTCCATTCTAATTAACCTCAAAAGACTGCATTGCAACTTATAGTTCCACTTACTGGTTATATATGAAGTACAAAACGCCGCCCTCAGCTATGCAGCCGAGGGTGGCCCGCTTAGAGCCGCGGTTGTCCTCTCTGCTTCCTCTCTCTCTCTCTCTGCCCCAATCCTCTACAATTTCCTTCAGGAACTTATGGGGCGTGTCTTGACCCACACAACACGCCCCTCAGAATGTACCGTTCACCAATCAAGTACAAGCTCACGTGAACTCCACGTGTGGTATGAACAATACCACAGAATGTTTACCTGACCTGGGCTATATATATCTGCCCGGGCTGCCCTGGGTCAACTGGCCTGGGTCATTAAATGCTTCCTTTTGACCTTCCTGCCTTTCCTAATCTCTTTTATGGCTGGATACGGCTACACACCGCATACTGGCGAACTATCATACATCCATATATCTTTATTTCTTGTATCTTCATATTTCTCATATTTCACTTATGATGTGGGCATCTGACATAAATCGAGGCTAATAAACTGACTATTAGCTAGCTGTAGAATGTCCTGCTCCAGGCGATACCTAGGGCATTGCCTGGAACGTACCTGGTGAGTATCACGGCAATGAAAGCAATAAGCAGCAGCATTGCAATGCTCCTCAGAATGTGAGTCTAGTGCAGAGCAATTACCACATCAGGAAGCTTCTTTGCAGGAGCTTTTGCCATGGCCGTAGCCGTAGCACAGGAAACATTGAAGAGGACGGGAAATAAAGCGCCTCACCCTAAGATTAATAGGTCCGATATTAACACGGTCAGGGAGGGTGGAACCAAAAAAGGTGAGGAGGACCATGTTGGAGGAGTTCCTTATCTTTGTCATCTTTTCGACTGAGCTAGGACACATTGCTAGTATTTCCTCATCACGGAATTCATAAAGATCCTGACTGTACACACAACCTTTACTGTAATTAAAGGTGGGATGTGCCTTTATAATCTCAAACATGCTGTCAGAAGGACATGGTAGATGTTGCAACATCCTTGCATGCGTGATATCTTTCGCTCGCACTAACACCCCCTTCCCGTATTTCTTGAGGTTTCCCTTAGGAATCGTGCCAATCTCTGGACAAGTACCGGGAGGCGAGGATGAAATTCCCGCGCCCATTTCTGTAGTAGGCCACAAACCAACGTGGAGGCGGGATCTGGCGGACTTCAGGAACTGAATTCTCTGAATAGTTGCCAAAAAGATTTGGGATGTAGTCCGTGTCACTGTCCGAAAAATTGCGAGAGTGGAGAAGTTCTGTCTTAAAGCCAGAGCCATGACATGACAGAAAAGTTACATAGCAGCGGTTAGATGGAAAGTCCTTATCATAAACAAGTCGAATGCGAACAACCGTGCCATACACCTTGAGAAGTGAGTGCAAGGCGTGATAAGAAAATGATGGGTTAACATTTACCATCACAAGGGAGTCATATGCAGCAGAAATACGTCCATTAGAAGAACTCCCAGAACAGGAGACTGCCGCGGGAGGCTCTTGTGGAGGGTAATCCTCCTTCCCACTCAGACCTGAAGATGACGTCTCGCGGACCAGATCAGCCACCTCACGAGAACCTGATAGTTTTTTGTGTTTCACCATATATATAAAGTTACACAAAAAATGGCTCCAGGGGCAAGGGAAACCACCTACTGGGACTATAATGGGAGGGAGCGCTGGCTACTGTGGACGGGGTACCTCGTCCCGATGCGGATCAGTCGTGTTAAAAGCAGGCCCCACATGAAACGAATGTTTGTCCACGACAGAGCTGAGACCCCCCTCCCAAAGCATCCCAGCCTGGACACCCAACCATCCAGCACAGGACGGCCCCTATTGGGCGATCCCTCCAGCGGGTGGCTCCGCTGGTCCACTGGCAGCCTACGTAGGAACCATTTAGTCTGGCCCCTCACTGGCAACCTTACTAGCATTGGTAGCCCTCTCCCCCTCGAAAGGGCAGAGCAGGGGCTTAAGCCCCCTCTAGCTTAGCTCGCCAGGTCACAAGGGCACGCAAGCCCCCCCACCACGACAAGGCGGTTCCCATCTGGGGGGGGGCTTTGTCGAGGGGAAAAAATTACGTCACATGATGTAATCTGAGCATCCATTGGCTACACACTTTATATCTGCTAAAGGGTGTGACTTTGATTGGACCCAGCACTTTGCCTTACTAAAGGACAACAAAGATGTGACGCCACGACACTCTAAAATCTCCGACAGGTAGCCGCTTCCACTCGAAGCATATAAGTACAGTAATACAATATATGCATACGAATCACGAAATACGAATATAACATACAATGAAATAATATATAGATAAATAATACATAGTTAAATAGGCTGTACTTAGACCATTACAATAATACAAAAATAAAAATATTGCTAGCAGGACGCCATTAAATCTTTATCTAATATACATTACAATATATTATATATCTGACGGTCGTAACATCCTTTATACTGAAGTAAAAAAAAAAAAAAATGAAATGGAGTTTTTCGCAAAGAGCAGCACAGTGTAAAGACAAAAAAATATTAAGGCATTATACAAAAGCCCTTAGCTTGAGGAAATTTCTATATGCAGATTAAATTTATATCTTCGTATTTTTTTTGTTTTTTATCATTATGAATTACTATTTTTGTTATTTAAGTGAAAAATGCAAAAAAAATCATTAAGTGAAAATTGAGAAAAAAATAAAAACGAAAAAAAATCTTGTTTTGCTCTTTTACCATTTTATACAGAGGTTCTGAGCACATGATGATTAAGATTGAGACCAAAAATTGATAATTCTTAAGAGATTCTTTAATTTTAAGAATATTTGCTTGATAAGGCCATTTATTTATTTATTTTTCTTTTATAGCTTCATCTCTACTCATCTATTTGTATCTGATTTCACAGGTATCGCTGTTACCTAGCTTCCCTTTAACATCTACCTCCGTAACTGCTTCCTTTATGTTTGTCAGAAACATTATTTCCCATTTTGGGCTCTGAGATTACTTATTCAATTAAAAAATATATTTTTAATTATTTGAAGAAATTTTTCTGCACCATTATTCTCCACTATTAGGTTCCAGTCAATATTCCTTTAATCAAAATTACTTATTAATCATTCCTGATTACGTAACTGCCTGCTCTGTTCATTTCCTACAATAATGAAATTTATTTATTTATTTTTGTCATTTGAGTGAATGAGTGGCTTGCACAGTAAATTCATTACCACTGATTGAAATCATATCTTTTGTATCCACATTCTACATAGAAACTGGTTTTCTATTTGTTTTAATTTTATTGTTAATTAATACGATATTGTAATGTGCTCTAACGTACAGCGCTGTCTGTCCTCCTTTCTTATTTTCCTGTCCTCATAAAAGGTATATAACTAGATTTTTTCTTTACCTATATAACAAACATTTTTCTTAAAAGGTGTAACCAAGTTTATGTTTATGTATTGTTACAAAAGTTTGCTACATGTACCATATAGAAGTTTTTTTTTTTTTTTCAAAGTATGTCTACATTATGTGTAATAAGCAGTTGACCTATTCCTTTCCTTCTGGTAAACTAGTTTCTGTCCTAGATTTAACTAGTTTGTCCTTCCTATCTTCCTATCACAAACACCCTGGCATGATAAATTAACACCAACTCATGGACAAATTTTAGTGATTAGGTGTTGCTTTATGTTTAAAGTTATTTGTTAATTTATTATGAATATATAAATTTTATTAAATATTTATTTCAATTAATCATAAACCTGTGAGTAATTTTATAACGCGACTTAAATAAAATAAATTATATAATTAACAAAGTACATAATAAATAAACTGCTTTTGTACCTAGATAATGACTTAATTATTAATATTCTATCTCCTTAAGTAGGAACGAGGGAAAATTTTGCACAAGGACAGGGAGATGGTGATGGAGGTGTCAAGATATCTTGTCTTGGTGGCGTGGGCGGTTGCCATAAGTCCATTGTGCGGTGCAGACCTACCCAAAGGATTTTTGGTCAACGAGGTAACTAAGGGCTCACTTTCCACTTGCCAACTGGTGCTGATGGTCTCCACGCCACTCTCACCACTGCTTCTCACTCGTCACAGGTACAATAAAAAAAAAATCATTTTATATAATAAAACGATTTATGTTAATACAAAAAACAATTTTCAGAGAGAAAAAAAAAGTCAAGTAGCAAATGTCACTACCTCATTATTTTTCTCAAAAGTTTAAGGAATCATTAAAAAAATTAAATTTAATAGTTAATAATAGAATTAATCCAATAACTATTTTTAAAGTCCTTCCAAACCAACGAAATGCTCTTTAATAAACATGACATATATAAAATTGGCTCAAATAAAAAAAAGTACTGTTAAATATGATGTATTCTTGTATATAATATTTTATTATATATATATATTATTATATATATATATAAATATATATATATATATATATATATATATATATATATATATATATATATATATATATATATATATATATATATATATATATATATATATATATATATATATATATATATATATATATATATATATATATATATATATATATATATATATATATATATATATATATATATATATATATATATATATATATATATATATATATATATATATATATATATATATATATATATATATATATATATATATATATATATATATATATATATATATATATATATATATATATATATATATATATATATATATATATATATATATATATATATATATATATATATATATATATATATATATATATATATATATATATATATATATATATATATATATATATATATATATATATATATATATATATATATATATATATATATATATATATATATATATATATATATATATATATATATATATATATATATATATATATATATATGTATATATATATATATATATATATATATATATATATATATATATATATATATATATATATATATATATATATATATATATATATATATATATATATATATATATATATATATATATATATATATATATATATATATATATATATATATATATATATATATATATATATATATATATATATATATATATATATATATATATATATATATATATATGTATATATATATATATATATATATATATATATATATATATATATATATATATATATATATATATATATATATATATATATATATATATATATATATATATATATATATATATATATATATATATATATATATATATATATATATATATATATATATATATATATATATATATATATATATATATATATATATATATATATATATATATATATATATATATATATATATATATATATATATATATATATATATATATATATATATATATATATATATATATATATATATATATATATATATATATATATATATATATATATATATATATATATATATATATATATATATATATATATGTATATATATATATATATATATATATATATATATATATATATATATATATATATATATATATATATATATATATATATATATATATATATATGTATATATATATATATATATATATATATATATATATATATATATATATATATATATATATATATATATATATGTATATATATATATATATATATATATATATATATATATATATATATATATATATATATATATATATATATATATATATATATATATATATATATATATATATATATATATATATATATATATATATATATATATATATATATATATATATATATATATATATATATATATATATATATATATATATATATATATATATATATATATATATATATATATATATATATATATATATATATATATATATATATATATATATATATATATATATATATATATATATATATATATATATATATATATATATATATATATATATATGTATATATATGTGTATATATATGTATATATATATATATATATATATATATATATATATATATATATATATATATATATATATATATATGTATATATATATATATATATATATATATATATATATATATATATATATATATATATATATATATATATATATATATATATATATATATATATATATATATATATATATATATATATATATATATATATATATATATATATATATATATATATATATATATATATATATATATATATATATATATATATATATATATATATATATATATATATATATATATATATATATATATATATATATATATATATATATATATATATATATATATATATATATATATATATATATATATATATATATATATATATATATATATATATATATATATATATATATATATATATATATATATATATATATATATATATATATATATATATATATATATATATATATATATATATATATATATATATATATATATATATATATATATATATATATATATATATATATGTGTATGTATATATATATATATGTATATATGTGTATATATGTATGTATATGTATATATGTATGTATATATATATATATATATATATATATATATATATATATATATATATATATATATATATATATATATATATATATATATATATATATATATATATATATATATATATATATATATATATATATATATATATATGTATATATATATATATATATATATATATATATATATATATATATATATATATATATATATATATATATATATATATATATATATATATATATATATATATATATATATATATATATATATATATATATATATATATATATATATATATATATATATATATATATATATATATATATATATATATATATATATATATATATATATATATATATATATATATATATATATATATATATATATATATATATATATATATATATATATATATATATATATATATATATATATATATATATATATATATATATATATATATATATATATATATATATATATATATATATATATATATATATATATATATATATATATATATATATATATATATATATATATATATATATATATATATATATATATATATATATATATATATATATATATATATATATATATATATATATATATATATATATATATATATATATATATATATATATATATATATATATATATATATATATATATATATATATATATATATATATATATATATATATATATATATATATATATATATATATATATATATATATATATATATATATATATATATATATATATATATATATATATATATATATATATATATATATATATATATATATATATATATATATATATATATATATATATATATATATATATATATATATATATATATATATATATATATATATATATATATATATATATATATATATATATATATATATATATATATATATATATATATATATATATATATATATATATATATATATATATATATATATATATATATATATATATATATATATATATATATATATATATATATATATATATATATATATATATATATATATATATATAGGCAGTAGTCACCTGCCGCCCGGTGGAATACTCCAGGAGAGGTACTTACGGGGATGTAGGCAGTGCTGCAGACTGAGTGATTCCCGTGTCCTCTCTTCCCGGTTCCCTTTGTGGTCTCATTTATACAATTGAGCAGCTGCAGCCTGCCCTCTAAAGACAACTTCTACTACTTCCTACACTACACTACAACACCTTACACTTTTACACTCTCTTCAAATCAAAATTTAATAATGGCTTCACCACGCCCTGCCTCAGAGTCCCCTCTGGGAGGGACCATAAATGTCCCCAGGTCGGACTGCCCTCTGCTGTCGACCTTGGGTGTCTTGACACTTCATCTAATACTTTCACTATCAATTTCTGCAACATTCGTGGCCTTCGTTCTAATTTTCAATCTGTGGAACACCACCTCTCCTCTACTAAACCTCATCTTCTCTTCCTAACCGAAACACAGTTGTCTGTGACTACTGACAGCAGCCCTTTTCTGTTCCCTCCTACTTGCTCTATCCTCATTTTCAATCCAAAGCTGGATGTTGCGCATACGTGCGTAACGACACCACTTGCTCTCGTGCCCACAATCTTGAATCTTCAGAATTTTCTACCATCTGGCTAAGACTTCAATGTCACTCTCTAACTAAATTCATCTGTGCTGTATACCTCTCACCTAATTCCTCTGACTATGTAAAATTCTTTGACTATTTGACTTCCAAGGTGGAGCACATCTTATCTCACTTTCCTTTTGCTGAGATCTCCATTTTAGGGATTTCAATGTTCACCACCAGCTTTGGCTTTCATCTTCTTTCACTGACCAACCTGGTGAACAAACCTTCAACTTTGCTATCCTTCATGACCTAGAGCAGCTAGTGAAGTTCCCTACCCGTATTCCTGACCGCCTTGGAGACACGCCCAACATTCTTGATCTTTTCCTAACCTCCAACCCTTCTGCTTACTCTGTTAAACTTTCCTCTCCGTTGGGCTCCTCCGACCACAATCTAATTTCCGTTACCAGTTCTATCACTCCAGTGCAGCCTCAGGACCCGCCTAAGCGGAGGTGCTTCTGGCATTTTAACTCTGCTAAGTGGGAGGAACTAAGGCAGTACTATTCTGATTTCCCTTGGGATGATTATTGTTTTCATGTCAGAGATCCTTCTCTTTGTGCCGAGCGCATAACAGAGGTGATTATCTCTGGCATGGAGCTATACATTCCTCATACTTTCTCTAACCCTAAAGCTAAAAAGCCTTGGTTTAACTCTGCTTGTTCTCGTGCTGTCAATGATAGAGGCGGCTCACAAACGGTTCCGTAGCCATCCAACTGCTGAAACTCATGCCCTATATATTTCTGCCCGTAATCATGCCAAATCTATTCTCCAACTTACTAAAAACTCTTTCATCAATAGAAAATGTCAAAGTCTTTCCAATTCTAACTCCTCTCGAGATTTCTGGCATCTAGCCAATAATATCTCTAACAACTTTACTTCTTCGTCTTTCCTCCTTTACTTCATCCAGATGGCTCTACAGCTGTCTCTTCTTTTCTAAAGCTGAACTCTTCGCTCAAACCTTTGCTACCAACTCAACTTTGGATGATTCTGGGCATATTCCTCCTACTCCTCCACCCTCTGACTACTTCATCCCTAAAATTAAAATTCTTTATAAAGACGTTTTCCTGGCCCTCTCTGGCCTTGATTCTCGGAAGGCTTACGGTCCGGATGGAGTCCCTCCTGTTGTTCTCAAAAACTGTGCTTCCGAACTCGCTCACTGCCTGGTCAAACTCTTTCATCTGTGTCTCTCTACTTCTATTTATCCTTCTTGCTGGAAGTTTGCTCACATTCAACCTGTCCCTAAAAAAGGTGACCACTCCAATCCTTCTAACTACCGCCCTATAGCTTTGATTTCCTGCCTTTCTAAAGCCTTTGAGTCTATCCTTAATAGGAAGATAATGAGGCATCTATCAGCTCACAACCTTCTCTCTGATTGCCAGTATGGTTTCCGTAAAGGCAGATCTACTGGTGATCTTCTTACTTTCCTAACTGAATCTTGGTCATCCTCTTTTAGGGACTTCGGTGAAACCTTTGCTGTCGGCCTTGACATATCGAAAGCCTTCGATAGAGTCTGGCACAAATCTTTAATTTCTAAACTACCCTCCTACGGATTCTATCCTTCTCTCTGTACCTTCATCTCCAGTTTCCTTTCCGATCGTTCTATTGCTGCTGTAGTAGACGGTCACTGTTCTTCCCTAAAACTATCAACAGTGGTGTTCCACAGGGTTCTGTCCTATCACCCACTCTCTTTCTATTATTCATCAATGATCTCCTAAATCTGACTCAATGCCCTATCCACTCCTATGCTGATGATACCACCTGCATTATTCAACAGCGTTCAACAGACGCCCAACCCAACAACAATTAAATGACTCAAGGCGAGATGCTATAGGACGCCTAACTTCTGATCTTTCACTTGTTTCTGATTGGGGCAGAGAAAACCTGGTTTTGTTCAATGCCTCAAAAACTCAATTTCTACAACTATCTACTCGACATAACCTTCCAGACAACTATCCTCTCTTCTTCAATAACACTCAACTTCCCTCTCCTCTACATTAAACACACTCGGTCTATCCTTCACTAAAAATCTAAACTGGAAATTTCACATCTCTACTCTTGCTAAATCAGCTTCCA
>NC_059257.1:2272115-2354615 GCF_017591435.1 Portunus trituberculatus | reverse complement strand
AAATTATTATGGGATCCGTGGACAATGCTTTCATGGTTTGAAGATTATTTAACATATAGAGTCCAACAAACCTCCTTTGATGGTGAACTATCTTCCATTACTTCAGTCAGTCTTGGTGTCCCCCAAGGTAGCATCCTGGGACCAATATTATTCTTTATATACATTAATGACATTTATACATTTTTTTTTCTACATTCTAAAACTATTCTATTCGCAAATGACATGACTTTTTATACCTAACAGGTCCAATTCCGGCACAACTAGTACACAATGCTAACCTAGAATTTCATAGACTTCACCAGTGATGCTTGTGCAACAGACTAACCATTAACACCAATAAAACTCACTACATGCTTTTCACAACTAAAAGTAATATTAACCTACCCCAACTACACATAAATAATGAAGTTATTTTTAAAACCAATCATATAGATTTCCTTGGCATTAGCTATGATGACACTTTAACTTTTAAACATCACATTAATAATCTCACTTTAAAGATTTCAAGGCACATAGCCTTACTTCACCTCATGAAAGACCTTGTAACACAAGATTTTCTTAAATCCATATTCTGTGCACACATTTGTTCCTAAATCCATATTCTATGCCCACATTTACCCTTTGTTAACTACTGCAACCTTATCTGGTGCACAACCTACTCTACTTACCTAGTCCCTCTAAGTCTACAGCTCAAAAAACAAAAAAATGTAAGAATATATTAACTAATAGTCATTACCTGGCTCATACTGATACACTCTGTCAACAAACTAAATTATTAAAATTAGAGGCTCATCATTACAACACTCGTCATCGTGACAACCTTTCTCTTTCTCTTCACCGTCTAACTTGATAATAACTTTCTATGTCATACTTGGACCCAGTTGTCTGGAACTCCTTTCTACCAGAAATTCAACACTCCCCAATCATCAGTGTATTTAAAAGTAGATTAAAAGAAAATATCACTAATTCTTATTGAAAATTATATATTAGATATGAATGATATGGTTACTCCTGTATAGAAGACAGAACCTCGCATCCTTCAACATTCTTAGATTTTTTTTTTTTTTTTTATGAAATTCAAATACTATATACCTAAATAGTTTCTTATATGTAAATGTTAAAATTAGTGTTATTGTAATATTATTACTATTACCATTATTATTATTATTATTATTTTTATTATTATTGTTATAATTATTAGTAATTATTATTATAATTGTTATTATTACTAATATTATTATTATTGTTGTTTTTTATGGTTATTACTATTATTATTATTATTATTATTATTATTATTATTATTATTATTATTGTTATTATTGTTATTATTATTATTATTATCACATTATTTTCATTCTATTTTTTTTTATTTTATTATTCTAATATCATTTATATGCAATCCCAACATCTTTACATATGCATTTTATATACTATTGTGTATATATCAATATTCATTTAATATCTTCTACTTGCCTTAAAAGCTTTGCTTACAAGTAGGCTAGCCATTAAGTTATTGCCAAATGTTGTATTTTTATACATATATGTCACATTGTATATAACTTATGAGCTATAATAAATGTTCAATGTTCTCTCTCTCTCTCTCTCTGCCTGCCGCAAGGTTGCATCTCTTGTTATCTTCCATTGCTGGTTTTATGCAAAATGCTCTTCTGATCTGCTGGTGCATTAGAACGTCAACTTACAATAGCATGATTCTTAAAGAAAAATAGTATAGTTTTTATTTGTATTTTGCAGGCAGATCAAGAGAAGTTTCATAATGGTAACTCCATCAGTCCAGCCACGTAATCTGCGCCGCGCCTTGGCTGGGGACTCCACAACTACCTGCCGAGGACTTATAATTCACCTTGATGACTCTACCCCCAACGCTACTACTGGCATACTTAAGTAATTATATTCAGGAACATTTTTAGTTGTTTCTTTATGGCCAAAAGATGAAGTCTAGTGAAGTCTAGAAAGCAGACCAACAATGATTTTACACCTTTGATTTTTGAAAACAGTGTGGTACTGTATTAAAGATAATTATTTTGTTAACCAACTAGAAATACTGGAAAAACTACATATTTCTTATTCAGCTAATATAAACGTAAAACGTTTAATTCAACTTAGAATGAAGATATATCAATCTGAACTGTGAGTGAACTGTGGAGTGAAGATATATCAGTCTGAAGCTTTATTACACATTTTACAACTATAACCTAATGGTATATCTTGGACTTCGACAGCACACATTTTGAATATCAATGTTACTGAAAATTACGGGCTACTGTATCGTTCAGACTGTTGGAGCGGGCTGAGCTATGGCAGGTACCAGAGACGCGGTTGGTGGTCTTGGGTGGCAAAAAAGAAGTAAAGACGGTTCTCCTTAACCACAGTCTTCGCAACACCATAAACGGTCTGTATCTTGCCATGCACAAGCGCCGTTGCCACCATACCAACACCACGTACATTATCCATCGCATCAGGCTTCGCATTCTCTGCGCCTTTGGTTAGTGAAGTAACAAGAAAGAATAAGTATAGATGTATAATGAAATATCTCCTTACTCACTTTGCTAAAGGAGAAATCTGACAAAGGACATCTAAGATAGTTAAACGAAAAGGTCTACTTGGATGCCATTTTTCTCAGCAAAACATTTGTTTCGAGACATTTGACCCTGTTTTTAGACTAATTTTATTGATCTTTATGGGAACAGGCAATTAAGTGGGCCTTTTTGAATTTCTTTCTTTCCCTTCGACCGCTTCCCTTCTTACATAAAAAAAAAGTCAGAGAGAATTAGCCGAAAAATGAATAAATAAAGCTGCACTTAGCAGGATCAGAAGAGTAGTTACCATGAAAATAGCGGTAGAAAATAGTAAGATATGCAACACTGCGACTGAAAGAAAGAGACTGAAGATGATCAGTCGGAGATGAGTCGACAAGACGAAAATCTTTTGATTCCATTCCATATAATAAAACAGTGTGAGTGTAATTCCATACATGAACCGATAAATTTAGCCCCTATATAGAGTTAGCGGATGATGTGGTGAGGAACTTGAAATGTAAAGCTTTCTCTTTATATTGTTAGTGAAGGACATTCAATGTAGAAGAATAAAGTTGTTGTGTGTCAGTGATAAAGGGATAATTACCTGGCAATTTGTATAGAGTTGATTTCGGGGGAGAAAAATGAGGCATTGGACGTTTCTCTACTCCTATCCTAAATCTGAGAAGTCATCAACCAGACATTCCGTGACTTATTAGCGTATTTTACCCCTAAAGAGCTGGGAGGCTTGAAAAAAAAATGGAACAGTTCATTGCAATATTAATATACAATGTTTCGCGTAGAAAATTGATAAAATAATAGAAGAATAATGACTATTTTCCAAGAAGGCAATTCAATGGTCAGAAAGTATAACTTAGGGCGAAGTTACAAAGAGAAATCTAAAAACCTTAGAAGGATAATTTGGAATATAAAGCTTTATTCTATTGACTATCGTTTTTTTTTTTTATGTTTTAACTCTAAAGCAGCTAAAAAAGTTTAATCAAAATCCCTAAAAGGAGATGATCAAGACTTAGTAACGAAAATCAAATCGCCGGTGGACAAGCCATGACGGAACCCATACTGACGGTAAGATATATAAAGACTATGAAACAACATATTAGGAATTTTAACAATTTACTAAAAATATTTGGCAAGACAAAAGGAAATAATAGGAAAGCAATATGAATATAGTTTGAGGGCATAAAGTGGTCAATCAGTTTAGGAACAAGCAAGAAGAAGCTTTTTTTTTTTTTTTTTTACATTACAAGGGCACTGGCCAAGGGCAAACAAAGTGTTGGAAAAAAAAAAATCCCGCTGGTTGCCAGGCCCTGTTAAGAAGAAAGTAGAAAGAAAAAAAAAAAATCTAAAAGGAGGGTCCAGTTAACGTAAGAGGTGTCTTGACACTCCTCTTTTGAAAGAGTTTAAGTCATAGGCAGGTGGAAATACAGACACAGGTAGAGAGTTCCAGAGTTTACCAGTGTAGGGAATGAAGGAGTGAAGATACTGGTTAACTCTTGCATTAGGAAGATGGACAGAATAGGGATGAGAAGAAGTAGAGAGTCTTGTGCAGCGAGGCCGCAGGAGGGGAAGGCATGCAGTTAGCAAGTTCAGAAGAGCAGACAGCATGAAAACAGCGGTAGAAGACAGATAAAGATGCAACATTGCGGCGGTGACTTAAAGAATCAAGACAGTCAGTTAGAGGAGAAGAGTTGATAAGACGAAAAGCTTTAGATTCCACCTTGTTTAGTAAAGCTGTGTGTGGATCCCCAGACATGAGAGCCATACTCCATACACGGGCGGATAAGGCCCTTGTACAGAGCAAGCAGCTGGGAGGAGAGAAAAATGGACGAAGACGCCATAGGACACCTAACTTCTTGGAAGCTGATTTAGCAAGAGTAGAGATGTGAAATTTCCAGTTTAGATTTTTAGTGAAGGATAGACCGAGTGTGTTTAATGTAGAGGAGAGGGAAGTTGAGTGTTATTGAAGAAGAGAGGATAGTTGTCTGGAAGGTTATGTCGAGTAGATAGTTGTAGAAATTGAGTTTTGAGGCATTGAACAAAACCAGGTTTTCTCTGCCCCAATCAGAAACAAGTGAAAGATCAGAAGTTAGGCGTCCTATAGCATCTCGCCTTGAGTCATTTAATTGTTGTTGGGTTGGGCGTCTGTTGAACGCTGTTGAATAATGCAGGGTGGTATCATCAGCATAGGAGTGGATAGGGCATTGAGTCAGATTTAGGAGATCATTGATGAATAATAGAAAGAGAGTGGGTGATAGGACAGAACCCTGTGGAACACCACTGTTGATAGTTTTAGGGAAGAACAGTGACCGTCTACTACAGCAGCAATAGAACGATCGGAAAGGAAACTGGAGATGAAGGTACAGAGAGAAGGATAGAATCCGTAGGAGGGTAGTTTAGAAATTAAAGATTTGTGCCAGACTCTATCGAAGGCTTTCGATATGTCAAGGCCGACAGCAAAGGTTTCACCGAAGTCCCTAAAGAGGATGACCAAGATTCAGTTAGGAAAGTAAGAAGATCACCAGTAGATCTGCCTTTACGGAAACCATACTGGCAATCAGAGAGAAGGTTGTGAGCTGATAGATGCCTCATTATCTTCCTATTAAGGATAGACTCAAAGGCTTTAGAAAGGCAGGAAATCAAAGCTATAGGGCGGTAGTTAGAAGGATTGGAGTGGTCACCTTTTTAGGGACAGGTTGAATGTGAGCAAACTTCCAGCAAGAAGGATAAATAGAAGTAGAGAGACACAGATGAAAGAGTTTGACCAGGCAGTGAGCGAGTTCGGAAGCACAGTTTTGAGAACAACAGGAGGGACTCCATCCGGACCGTAAGCCTTCCGAGAATCAAGGCCAGAGAGGGCCAGGAAAACGTCTTTATAAAGAATTTTAATTTTAGGGATGAAGTAGTCAGAGGGTGGAGGAGTAGGAGGAATATGCCCAGAATCATCCAAAGTTGAGT
This sequence comes from Portunus trituberculatus, assembly GCF_017591435.1. Taxonomy (NCBI): domain Eukaryota; kingdom Metazoa; phylum Arthropoda; class Malacostraca; order Decapoda; family Portunidae; genus Portunus; species Portunus trituberculatus. The sequence goes on along the minus strand of NC_059257.1, from coordinate 2,349,105 downwards.
TGGTAGCAAAGGTTTGAGCGAAGAGTTCAGCTTTAGAAAAGAAGAGACAGCTGTAGAGCCATCTGGATGAAGTAAAGGAGGAAAGACGAAGAAGTAAAGTTGTTAGAGATATTATTGGCTAGATGCCAGAAATCTCGAGAGGAGTTAGAATTGGAAAGACTTTGACATTTTCTATTGATGAAAGAGTTTTAGTAAGTTGGAGAATAGATTTGGCATGATTACGGGCAGAAATATATAGGGCATGAGTTTCAGCAGTTGGATGGCTACGGAACCGTTTGTGAGCCGCCTCTCTATCATTGACAGCACGAGAACAAGCAGAGTTAAACCAAGGCTTTTTAGCTTTAGGGTTAGAGAAAGTATGAGGAATGTATAGCTCCATGCCAGAGATAATCACCTCTGTTATGCGCTCGGCACAAAGAGAAGGATCTCTGACATGAAAACAATAATCATCCCAAGGAAATCAGAATAGTACTGCCTTAGTTCCTCCCACTTAGCAGAGTTAAAATGCCAGAAGCACCTCCGCTTAGGCGGGTCCTGAGGCTGCACTGGAGTGATAGAACTGGTAACGGAAATTAGATTGTGGTCGGAGGAGCCCAACGGAGAGGAAAGTTTAACAGAGTAAGCAGAAGGGTTGGAGGTTAGGAAAAGATCAAGAATGTTGGGCGTGTCTCCAAGGCGGTCAGGAATACGGGTAGGGAACTTCACTAGCTGCTCTAGGTCATGAAGGATAGCAAAGTTGAAGGTTTGTTCACCAGGTTGGTCAGTGAAAGAAGATGAAAGCCAAAGCTGGTGGTGAACATTGAAATCCCTAAAATGGAGATCTCAGCAAAGGAAAGTGAGATAAGATGTGCTCCACCTTGGAAGTCAAATAGTCAAAGAATTTTACATAGTCAGAGGAATTAGGTGAGAGGTATACAGCACAGATGAATTTAGTTAGAGAGTGACATTGAAGTCTTAGCCAGATGGTAGAAAATTCTGAAGATTCAAGATTGTGGGCACGAGAGCAAGTGGTGTCGTTACGCACGTATGCGCAACATCCAGCTTTGGATTGAAAATGAGGATAGAGCAAGTAGGAGGGAACAGAAAAGGGCTGCTGTCAGTAGTCACAGACAACTGTGTTTCAGTTAGGAAGAGAAGATGAGGTTTAGTAGAGGAGAGGTGGTGTTCCACAGATTGAAAATTAGAACGAAGGCCACGAATGTTGCAGAAATTGATAGTGAAAGTATTAGATGAAGTGTCAAGACACCCAAGGTCGACAGCAGAGGGGCAGTCCGACCTGGGGACATTTATGGTCCCCTCCCCAGAGGGGGACTCCGAGGCAGGGCGTGGTGAAGCCATTATTAAATTTTGATTTGAAGAGAGTGTAAAAGTGTAAGGTGTTGTAGTGTAGTGTAGGAAGTAGTAGAAGTTGTCTTTAGAGGGCAGGCTGCAGCTGCTCAATTGTATAAATGAGACCACAAAGGGAACCGGGAAGAGAGGACACGGGGAATCACTCAATCTGCAGCACTGCCTACATCCCCGTAAATACCTCTCCTGGAGTATTCCACCGGGCGGCAGGTGACTACTGCCTAGATGTTTGCAGTTTGTTTTTGTGCCATACAAACTGTATTTGGACCTTCCATTACCTGAATTGCATGCGCTTTATATTTCTCGCCGGAATTATGCTAACTCTGTTTTTCAACTTGCCAAACTCTTGAACTCCTGTTTTTCTTTTTTTTTCTTTTTTTTTTTTCCTACGACTTCTTTTAAGAGGGAGGTCTCAAGGCGTTTGTATCTGTTTTTTGGCTAACTATTAATCTCTAAGGGAAGTGGCAATTAATTGAGCCGTTTTTTTTCTGTTTTCATTTTCCCTTGACAGTTTTCCCTGTTACATAAAAATAAATAAATAAATAAATATGTTGATCGAGTGCAAATACGGAAGCAGTTTCGGACCAAATAGGAAGTGATTTCATTAGTTTCATAAACCTCTAAAGATTATATATGAGCAACGATGGCACGAAATACATTATAACGAAAATTTTTAATCGAAAGTATAACATTAAAGGAGGATAGTGTTTTGGTCCGAAAAAAAAAAAAGTCTGAAGAATGCAATATACAATTTTAGCATAGGTTTGACCAAAACGTTGATCTATAAAGAAATATGAGATGGGGATGTGTCACGGAATTCCTATTAGTTGTGAGGGATAGTAGGTAATATATATTTTTTTTCTTTGTTTTTTTCAAGTTGGAGGTAATGGTATAAAACCATGTATTCAGCTGTTGTTACTGTTCCGTACTGCCTTTTTATATGTTTTCGTGATTTACAACTTTTTTTTTTTTTTCTTGTTCGTGCATCCTTCCGAAAGATTTTTTTTTTTTTTTTTTTTTTTTTTATTGTGTGTGTGTAAATTGCATGTACATTCCCGAGTCAGACGATTTATTAAAGAAAAATCGAATATTTCATGTTTTTTCTCTTGTTTTACGACTGAAAGTTTATTAATATAAAATTCTCAACTACGAAATTAGTGAATATTCGGTCCTTGCCGATTTCCAGAAAGTGATAAATGTATAACAAAACAATATTCTACTTTTCAAGCACGTGAAGTGCAAGTTGTGCTCGACAATGATGATGTAAGTAACAAAAAAATATATGAATTTGTAATATTTTAATCTCAAATTCAGTTAATTTCTGACATGACACGTCAGTCATACAATATTATTTGTATTACATTTATTCTATCAATTATCTATTATTTTATTTTTTACCTTACACTACTAAGACACATACTATCTGTATCCATTATTTCTAGGTAACTTTTGTGAAAAGTAATGCAGCACTATGTACCCAATGTAGGCCAATTGACCATCATTAATAAATAACACTAGAAAAAGCTGTATTAAACCCATGCTTTGGAGGTTCATGACGAGAGGAAGAGAAGAATAGAGCTTAACACACTTAGATAAACATCTGACACGGAAACAGTAATACGTCTCCTCAATTTTGCAGAGGCCAAATACCTGGAACATCTTCGCTTTTGGGGATTGTTGGAAATAAGTAGTGAGATAGGAGAGAAATATCAGTACACAGTTGAGACTATAATCAGTGCAGAAGAAACAAGAGATATAATGATAACATAAGGATAGGAGAATTACCTTTGAGTTGTAAACAAAAAAGCTTGTAAATAAGAATTATTACTCACTTTCGATAGTTTTTTTTCCATTTTATATTCATTTTTTTTTTCATTATAATTTAAATACATAGCCTTTAAAGAAATACTGACATTTTTCTTTTTACTCGGAAATATAATTTGTTTCCCTCAATACATTTACCGTTGAACTACACACGATGTAATATTCCATAAGAGAAGGGCTTGGCTTGTGCTGAGCATGTGAGCTCCACATATGTATTTGTAGTGGTTACACATGTAGTTGTCGAATATAGAGGCATTGGGGGAGAGGGGGGGAGGTTAAAATAAGGCGCCGCAACATCAGCGGTCATTTGGCGCCGCTGCGAAATGTTAAAAAGACATCGTAAATAAAAAAAATAAATAAATAAAAAAACTAACTAAAAGCAATTAAAAACTACAAAACTAAAATCAAAGTAAAATTCTGAAATCAAAACTAACTAAAATACAGTATACAATAAAAGTAATAAAACATTAAAATACATATAATATAATCAAATAAAATTCACAGCTTTGGGAGAAGGCCAGCTTCTCCCAAAAAAACGAAAAACATCATGGCCATGGGCCAGGCACTTTGGTCCAAGGACCTTTGTGATATAATAGACACCGCTATCTCTACTGCGACAGCAGTAGAGGTAGCGGTGTCTTAAGTCTTTATAAATTTATAAAGGTTGAGGGTCCCTGATACAGGCATTGGTGATTCACATTTAACTAATGAATACACATATTGTCGTTCTTCATTCAACTGAGGAATATGTGTGTCGTTGTTCTACATTCAGGAAAGAAATGCGTGGCTTTACTGTAGTGTGTATGCAGCCAAGTCACAAATCTTCTCAAGAAGTAATAATTCACCATCAGCATATTAGCGTGGGTAGCTCACAGGTGTTTCTCATCACTTGAATGTCAGCATTCGATTTTGCCAGATAATTTGTCTTGATTTAAATATCCTTCCTTATGTAGTTATCACTAGATGACTCACAGTAAAGAGTGGGAAGAAATTACACCCAGTTGATTATGATGGAGTGTATGTAAAGGCAATATCAAAATCAGGGGAGACACGAATATTGAAGGTTAATGTAAAGCGTAAGAACCGAACAAGTTATAAGATTATCAAGAATAAAAAGGTAAAATATTTCAACATTCAAATAATGTTCCAATGAATTTCCTACTAAATCACAGGACAAACACTTTAAACCAGTAGAAGAGAAAAAACACAAATTTCAATAATTGAATAACAACAATCGCTTTCTAACCAACACCAAAAAAAAAAACTGAAGCAAAGGCATCCAAGAAAGTGACAAACTCTCAAGTTACTAAGAATCTCATGAAATAATGTAAAACCTATGATAAAAAATAAGCGAGAACACAGAACTTCATAAACCTCTTAAAAAATGTAAGCAATAAAACAATTAACATACAAACTAAACAAATCAAACCAAATCAAACCAAGAATCTTTTTTGTTTAACCAGTTTTTCAATTAAACAACCATCTATACAGCTATCCTCTCTTCTTCCTAGACGCTGAAATAACCCTGTTCATTAAAACAATTCATGGATTGTCCTTCGAAAGAAACAAAGCGAAAAAAAAAATAAATAAAATTGTACATTACTTGTTGAAGCAATTTCTATGAGTTTAGCTGTAATTTCTTCCTCCAAGTATATATGGTCAGTATTTGTTTCTAGATGGAGGATTGCTTCACATACTGGGGACTTAAACATACACTGGGCGAAGTCAAAATATTTTTTCTTGAATTTTTCTCTTTTAGCAGACACGTTTGATTAATTATCACTTATCGTACTTTTGTTGCATTTCTTTACATCTACAGTTTATATGCATTCCAAACTCCTTTCCTCTCTCTCCCTTCAGCGGTTTTTAGTGTACAAGCCATACTGGTGATCAGAAAAAAAAAAACGTAAAATGATAAATGACCATTATTAAAGTAAATATTCCTACATTTTTGTAATTAGTACTCATATAATGTATTTTATCACTTACGCTCTCTTCCATCATTTGCTTACTTGTCCTTTGTAAGGAAAACTGACATGATAACAAATTAGTATGACAGAATCATCTTTGGTTTCTAAAGCTTACATTACCATAGTCCATAAGTGGTTTAAACAATTACCATTGTTGAAATATCTGCAACACAAACATTTTGTGAAATAACATATGTGGTAACTTTCGCTTTTTTTCTGGTAAATATCTAATTGTAAAGCTAGATTATTTAATTCTGAGACACCATCCGCGAAATGACCAATGGTTACACAAGAATATAAGAAGAACAGACAAAAATAGGAAAGCTGCAAGAGGCTGTCATGCCTATACGTGTCAGTCCTTGTATGAGCAAATCTACTTAATTCCATCTATCATCCCCATTCATAAATTTATCTAATTTTCTTTCAAAGCTCCCTATGATTTATGAGTGTTTTTCATTCATCAACCAGTCTGTTAGAGCTCCAGTTCCTTACCATTACTTTCCTAAACCAGAATTTATCAAGCTTAAACCTGTAGTACAGGCGCACAATTCCTTCCTCCAGCATGCGTTCGAACCCTTTGCGTGCAGCGTGAAGGCGTTCTGGATGCAGCTGCAGGGCGGAAAGAAGCACGGAAGACCAGCCATTACAAGTGAATGCTGTACCTTGTGCTGGACTCGAGGTGCGCCGGATTGTGGGGAAGTAAAGGGAGGAAACTCCTAGAGGAGGGCCTCAAACTGCGTCGCTTGGCGGTGGCGGTGGCAGTGGTGAGGAGTGAGGTTGGCTAAGCACAGGGGTCAGCGTGGATGATGGTGGCCGAGGGCGGGTGCAGGAGGCATCTGCGAAGTGGATCCACAAGGAGGTTGTGTGCGGCGAGAAAATCCAATCCCAGGATTGCCTGTGGTCCACGTCCGCCACCACGAAGACCCAGGAAGGCGGTGCTGGGAAGGAGGGCCATGTGAAGACCCATACTTAGCGATCAAGTTGGTATAGTTAGTGGCCAGGAAGACGTACGCCGTCCGGTGTGGGGGCATTGGTCGGCGTCAGCTGATGGGACCACACTTATGTTTGCCCCGGAATCCACTAGGAAACGGACTCCAGACCAAGTATATCTCACCTAGAAGAGAGCGCACCAGCAGGGAGAAAACAGCTCTGGGTCCTGGAGTAGCTAAGACGGCGTAGTGGAGCCAGAGGAGGCAGGAATGAACGCTCCAAGGTGAGGGCGGATGGATGGATGGATGGATATTAATGTAGGCGCCGCAACAGCCAGGGTCATTTGGCGCCGCTACCAAAATTTTAAAATATACGAAAAACGTTTAAAAACAAAAAATAAAAATAAAAAAAAATAATTATAAAAAAACTAAAAACAATAAAACCAATACAATTAAAAATTGCTAAAGCACTAAAAGCACAATAAAATCGAATAAAATATCAAAATACATAAATAAAATTCTAAAATTCACAAATAAGGGAGAAGGCCAGACTCTTCCAAAACACCGAATAAATCATGGCCAAGGGCCAGACACGCTGGTCCAAGGACCTGAGAGAGGTGATAGACACCGCTATCTCTACTGCGACAGCGGTAGAGGTAGCGGTGTCGCAGGTCTAGTAAACTAGGGCACTCCACAAGTAGGTGCCGTACTGTGAGTGTCACCAGGCAGTCTTCACAGTAAGGTTGAGGGTCCCTGGTCAGCAGGTACCTATTTGTAAGGTACGTGTGACCTATACGTAATCGCGTCAATAAAGTCTGTGCACGGCGATCCCGGACATGGGAGTATGTCCACTGAGGGAGAGTGGAAGTAGTGATCTCTCCCATTTTCGAGGTTGCGACCCCCGTTAGCCATCTCCTCTGCCATATTGCTGCGACCGTCTTACGAATAAGATCAAATACATCTCGAAACGGAACAGAGGCAGGAGATGGAGCGCGACTTGCTGCCTCTTTAGCGAGGCGATCTGCGTGTTCATTCCCTGGAACACCTACATGACCAGGGACCCAACAGAACCCAACACGATATCCTCTTTTGGTAAGTAGATAAAGCCACTCCAGGGCTGATAAAACCAAAGGGTGAAGGAAATAAAGAGAGAGAGCAGTAAGAGCACTGCGACAGTCACTAAAAATTGTAAAAGACGAAACCGGGAGATTAAATATAATCTGTAAAGCTAGGACTATGGCAGACAGCTCCGCAGTAAAGACGGAGGCTACCGAAGGAATGCTGACAGACCGACAAAAAGAGGGGAAAACCACAGAAAACCCAACTCCTGCGTCGGATTTGGAACCATCAGTAAAAACAGGGATGTCATTAGAATGGATAAAAAAAGTGTTCTAAAAACCGTGTGTGGGACAGAGCTGGCAGAAAATCCTTCTTGCCATCCATGGCAGGAGGGCATAATGAGGTAACAGGAAGCTGCCAATAACCAACTCGTGGGAGCCGGAAAGAATACACAGGAGTGGGGTCGATAGATAACTCCGCCATGAGATTTGCAACACGTAGTTCAACAGGTTTAGGGAGACTCGGTCGAGTGACATACGCCTGCGAACGCAAGTCCCGCAACATTGACACACAGATACAAAATCAGGAAGACGGTGGGTGCAAAACCAACACCGGAGCATCGAAGATTGGCGCCGGAGTCGAGCGGCCAGAAGCGGACCCCAGCATGATGCACGGGGTCAAGCGTGCGTAGCCTTGCATCTGTTGCGGATGAGTAGATCTCACAGCCGTATTCCAGCTTCGGAAGTATGAGTGTCCGGTGAAGCAACAGCAACGTGTCCCTGTCCGCACCCCAAGAGGTATGACTTAAAACCCGAAGAAAGGATAGTGCCTGCCGACAAGACGTCTTAAGAGAGCGGAAATGGGGAACCCAGGTGAGACGGTTGTCATATAAAAGGCCAAGATATCGAGTCGCCTCCACGCATGAGAGGCGTCTATTGGCGAGGTATAAATCCGGGTCTGGATGGACACCATGGTTGCGACAAAAATGCATGGCTACGGTCTTCGAGGTGAAGAATCGAAAATCGTTCTTGTTGGCCCAACTGGACACCCTATTGATCGCCAGTTGGAGCTTGCGCTCAATCAGTGACATCCTAGCAGCAGCAAAGAGATGCACAAGTCGTCCACATATAAAGAACTGTGAACGCCATCCGGTAGAGTATCTATAACACCATTTATTGCAACTGCGAATAGCGTAACACTAAGAATACTTCCTGTGGGACACCGTCATTTAAAGCTGTAGCATCGGAGAACACTCCCAACTCGAACCCGTAAAAACGTCTGGATAAAAACTGCTGGATAAAAATAGGAAGGTGGCCACGAAGGCCAAAATTAAACAAAGACTGTAAAATGCCATGACACCAAGCCGTGTCGTAGGCCTTCTCCAGGTCAAAAAGACTGTTACTTGATGGTGGTGATTAGCGAAGGCCTCACAAATGGAAGACTCTAGGGATAAAAGAGCATCAGTAGTAGACCTCATCTTTCGGAAGCCGTACTGTACCGGTGACAAGTACTTCCCCTCTCCAAATACCACATGAGTCTTATATTTACCATCTTTTCTAACACTTTACAAATACAGGATGTCAAAGATATAGGACGGTAGTTCGTAGCCTGGAGATTATCTTTCCCAGGCTTCGGAAATGGGAGAACCACTGCCACAGCCCAAGAAGATGGAAAGTCACCGGTATGCCAAATCATATTATATAGATTTAATAAAAAGTTAAAAGCACTGTCAGACATGTGACGCAAGAAGGCATAAGGAATATCATCTGGCCCAGGAGAAGAGTCGTAACACTGGGACAAAGCAGTCCGCAACTCGGAGGCAGAGAAGGGGACATTATAAGACTCCCCTCCTGTGGAAGAAAAATTTATGCCAAGAGATTCCATTCTCTGGCGGTGACGTGCGCCCAGGGGTGCAGGATGCCTCTGGGAAACACTGGCAAAGTGCTCCGCGAAGAGGTCGGCGACATTCGTAGGGTCTGCCACCGTCCGCTCAGCAGACAACAAAAGTGGTGGGGAAGGAGCAGAATACTTTCCAGCAATTCGGCGGACCTAGTTGAAGACATCCGTTCAAAACGCGGCGGGCCCGAGCTCGGCAGCGCTGAAAAGCTTCCAGGCACTGCGGATCCGCACGATGACGACGGAGACGAGAGAAATCCGCTCGTTTCTCTTACACTGCTTTAGTGCATGCTGCGTTCCACCAAGGAACGGGACGCTTAGTAAAGCGACCTGACGTCCTAGGGATTGTCTGAAGCGCTACTGAAATTTAAAAAATCGGTAAAATAATCAACAACCTCAGCACAAGCAGAAAAGTCAGCCAGCGGACGGATAAAAGAGCTAAGGTCTATGAATCGAGGCCAATCTGCCTTGTCTAAAACCCAGCGTAGGGGGCCGGGACTGTGGCTCAGTGTTCACAGATTGTAATAAAATCAGAAAGTGGTCACTACCGTGTAAATCTGGTAGGACCCACCAGTTAAAATTAAGGAAAGAATTAGATGTACACAGAGAAAGATCGATAGCGGTAAAAGTCCCAGTAGGACTGTGGAAATGTGTGACATCGCCAGAATTTAAAACCTTCAATCCCTCATCCTCAAAAAAAGAACCGATTAAAACTCCACGAGGATTACTAGCACCTACATCCCACACTGGGTGACAGCCGTTAATATCTCCCAACAAAAAAAAGGCGGAGTCAGCTGACGCACCAGGCCGTCAAGCTCACCCCTGGAGACAGGAAGCCGAGGAGGAGATATAAACTGCAAATGGTGTACAGTCGTCCCATAAAGACCTTAACAGCAACCACCTGAAGGGAGAGTTAAGTTGTAAGGGATAACAGGTATATCCTGACGGACTAGAATAGCTGTGCCACCGTGGTGGCCCTGGTCAGGAAAGGAGTGCTAAAAAGGCACGATAGCCAGGAGGACTAGAATAAGTACTATCACCTATCATAGTCTCTTTGTAGAGCTACACAGGCTGGAGAGAACTCCGACAGCAAAGCTCGGAGTTCCCCACGAGGCGCGAAGGCCTCTACAGTTCCACTGTAGAAGCTTGAAGATGACTATTTGGGTGCAGTGGACGGGCGAGCCTTTTGAAGGCTGCCCGTGACTCACCTGACTAGAAATAATCAAACGACGAGAAGACACCGGGAGTTGAGATGTGCCGGGTCGTTGGACCGCAGCCTTTCGGCCTATCGGTGGGTGATGCGAACCATCATCACTTCTACCGGTCCTCGGAGGACGAGGATCAGGCAGGACTGCACTTTCCGATACAGTGGTTCCACGAGGGACGGCTGTGACAATATCATCGGACGTCTCCATGCTAAGACCGTCCTCATCACAAGAAGCCCGATCTGAGACGGAGGGCGTCACAGAAGGCTGGACAGAAACAACTGGAGCTACCATTGCAGAGCGGTCCCTGGAGGACTCACGGTCACGTACACCGGGAGAAACCTTAGATTGTTTAGGCTGAGCTAAATCGATCGACTCCGCAGAGCCACGGTGCCGTTTGGTCAGGCCCTTCAAAGGCTTAGGAGATACAGGTGGCAAATGGACATCTACTATATGGGTGACTTTGGTCAAGTCCGTACTATTCTCGTCACTTCTTAGAGATGACTCAACCGAGTCATCGGACAAAAGGGAAAACCTATTGGCCAAATGAACAGGACCACCCCCCCAACAGAGCGAGAGGTAGCAGAAGAGTTGTCTTTGACCGGCAGACTCACCTGAAGAGCGTGCGGCCAATGAAGCATAGGATGTCGCACCAGTACCATCCTTCTGGCGGTACAGGAGTTCGCGGCGGGCACTACCAAGGCTAATAAACTGACTATTGGCAAGCTGTAAAATGTCCTGCTCCAGGCGATACCTAGGGCATTGCCTGGAACGTACCTGGTGAGCATCACGGCAATGAAAACAATAAGCAGCAGCATTGCAATGCTCCTCAGAATGTGAGTCTAGTGCAGAGCAATTACCAAATCGAGAAGCCTCCTTGCAGGAGCTTTTACCGTGACCGTACGAATAACATGAGAAACACTGAAGAGGGCGAGAAACAAAACGCCTCACCCTAAGATTAATAGGTCCGATATTAACACGGTCAGGAAGGGTGGAACCAAAAAAGGTGAGGAGGACCATGTTGGAGGAGTTCCTCATCTTTGTCACCTTTTGGACTGAGCTAGGACACATTGCTAGTATTTCCTCATCAGGGAATTCATAAAGATCCTGACTGTACACACAACCTTTGCTGTAATTAAAGGTGGGATGTGCCTTTATAGTCTCAAACATGCTGTCAGAAGGACATGGTAGATGTTGCAACATCCTTGCCTGCGTGATATCTTTCGCTCGCACTAGCACCCCCTTACCGTATTTCTTGAGGTTTCCCTCAGGAATCGTGCCGATCTCTTTTGACAGGTACCGGGAGGCATGCATGAAATTCCCGCCCATTTTGTAGTAGGCCACAAACCAACGTGGAGGTGGGATCTGGCGGACTTCAGGAACTGAACTCTCAGAATGGTGGTCAAAAAGATTTGGGATGTAGTCCGTGTCGCTGTCCGAAATATTGCGAGAGTGGAGAAGTTCTGTCTTAAAGCCAGAGCCAGCAAGGGGAAGAGATGCTACATGTTCATAAGCCAGACGGGCTTCGTCACATGATAGAAAAGTCACATAGCAGCGGTTAGATGGAAAATCCTTATCATAAACAAGTCGAATGCGAAGAACCGTGCCATACACCTTGAGAAGTGAGTGCAAGGCGTGATAAGAAAATGATGGGTTAACATTTACCATCACATATGCAGCAGAAATACGTCCCTCAGAATAACTCCCAGAACAGGAGACTGCTGCGGGAGGCTCTTGTGGAGGGGAATCCTCCTTCCCACTCAGACCTGAAGATGACGTCTCGTGGGCCAGGTCAGCCACCTCACGAGAACCTGATTTTTGTGTTTCACCATATATAAAGTTACACAAAAATGGCTCCAGGGGCAAGGAAACCACCTACTGGGACTACAATGGGAGGGAGCGCTGGCTGCCGTGGACGGGTACCTCGTCCCCATGCGGACCAGTCGTTTTAAAAAAGGTCCCACATGATACGAATGTTTGTCCACGACAGAGCTGAGACCCCCCTCCCAAAGCATCCCAGCCTGGTCACCCAACCTTCCAGCACAGGACGGCCCCTATTGGGCGATCCCTCCAGCGGGTGGCTCCGCTTGTCCACTGGCAGCCTACGTAGGAACCATTTAGCCTGGCCCCTCACTGGCGACCTTACTAGCATGGGTAGCCCTCTCCCCCTCGAAAGGGCAGAGTAGGGTCCTAAGCCCCCTCTAGCCAAGCTCGCCAGGTCACAGGGGCACGCAAGCCCCCCCACCATGACAAGGCGGTTCCTAACCGCGGGGGAGGTGAGGGCGGCTTGCCAGCAGAGGCAGGAAAGAAACAGGACCAGGCTGGCAGGGAGCCGGCGCAAGCGCAAAGCACAGCCACCCGTGGGCTGGAAAGAATAGAGCGCCCCAAAGAAGCGATGTACGCCAGTAGCCGGACGCCCAACCGAAGGCGGTGTCGGGGTGCGGCTAGCCGAGGGCTGCAGATGGGCGGTGCGTAAGCCAGGCTACCAGTTAGTTACCTGTGGACAGGGTGGTGGAAGAGACAGGACCCAGCCACCTGGTGACCGGAGATGTGCGGACAACAGTGGGCCGCCTAGGGGGCATTGGCGCGTCACGGCCGCCCGTGGAACACTGAGGGACCAGCGGCAGAGACGATGTAGGTTCCGCGGAATCCGGGGCAGGCTCCACAGGCAGTGGAGATGGGGCGCAGATAAGACGGCCACTTTCGCCTGTTGTTGGAGGACGTGGAGCGCGAGGGAGTCAGCTGATGGACGCAGGTGGTCCGTCAGGGCTGCTGCACTGACGCCGCACAGCCAAGCCGTGTCGGAGAGATGATAGTGGGAGCGACAACACGTGGCCCTTGTGCACTCTGCCCACGAGGGCCACATATTTTTCTATGGAGAGGACCTCTGGGGTAGCCGCCACCTGAAGACGGACAGGATGCGGCAGGAGAGAGGTGGATTTGTGGCGCACCATCTCCTCCATAAGTAGGAAACCTACTGCTCTATTTAGGACAGACAATCTCGCCAGGAGCGCCGAGGGAAGGCGGCCATCGTACTAAGTTGAGTCCAATGCGGAAAAAACAGGTTTCGCGAGACCGCACAAAAGCCCCCATGATGGCAGATTTAACGGCAGCATACCTGTCTGCCTCTGAAGGGACGGCCAGAACACTGTAAAGACAGATGGAACCTCGGAGGGGAGTGCCCGGTCAACTGCTTGATATCGCTGCAAGTTGAGGATGTCCGTGCCAGCCCAAAAAGCCTAGACGTGGAGGAACAATGCCTCGACATCGTAGGTGAAGGACGGTACACGCAATAAGTCACTGAGTACACTGTCACTAGCACTGCACTGCTCTATCACGTGTCAAGCTACATTCCGTGGTTACTAATTGTGCTATTCACTTTAGCCAGGATGCAGATAGATGAGTAAACCAGATTGTTATAGTTCGTTGTTTATCAAAGTACACGTTTATGAAAGTACACGAGCTGACTTGTAGGTGGTCGTGAGTCGTGGTGAGCTCGGTGATGACTGAATGAAGCATATGCAGCCGTGACCTGACTTTAACGGCGTCAGGTCGACATCTCCCAACTCCGCATCTGCATCGTGTTAGTGGAGTGACTATCCTAATTTCACCCAGGAAGGTCACTACAAACCCATTATTTTTGGTTCTATTTTGGCTACTGATCCTAAAAACTTTAATCATGTCCATTTTTTTATAACCCTTTAACTTACCTCAATTTTTTTTCCATGTACCCTCTAAACCTAAGTCGTTCTAAGATACACAAATTTAGTCTTCTTAAAACTTGTTTTGTTAGGATACCCTTCGTCTCCTGTATCCTTTTTTAGACATCTTCCTTTGTTCCGATTCTTACAGACCTATAACCTTCCAATAAAACAAATAGCAAAACTGGACCGCATAATATCGATGCTGTCTCGCGAGCGCCAAATAATATTCTAATATTATTTTTAGATGAATTCTAGTACCCTATTTGCTTTACTTCTGGCCTCTGTGCTTTGCCTTCTCAGACCAACACCAAAAGTAACTATAACTCCTAATACTTTTTTCATATTTTACAACAACCAGGGCCTTGTTGTTTATTGTGTACCTTTTGCGTGAATTTTCTCTACCTACGCTAAGTACTTTGCATTTGTTAACGTTAAACTGCATTTGTTATCCGTCTCTCCATTTGGACACTCTATCTAAAAATCTGCCTGCAAAAGGAATGATATCCGAATCTAACTTAATAAATCTACGTATCTTCGTATCATCTACAAATTTACTAACATCACTAATAATTCTACTATCAATATTAATAATATACGTCAGAAATAACAATGTCCCTAAAAAAAAATATTTCTGTGGCACCCAACTAATTGCTTAAACTCTTTCGGAATTAGAGCCGTTTATTACATACTACTCAGTGTCGTTTTATCACCTAATTATGACTTTATGAAGCCATTTTGTAGGAGGAGGTAGTAGACACCTACCGAAACAATAACTTACTCCCAGCGAGGTCTAATAACACTAGTCCAAGGGATGCTGTAAACCTTCCATTAAAGCTAGTTATGATTTCGCTGAACATTTTCCTTTGTGTTCCATAACTCAAGGGGCAGTCACTGCCTGCCCTCTAGAGACAACTCTCCTTCTTCTCATAAGACTACATGCACTTACCATACACACACCCTTCACTTAAAATTCAAAATTTAAAACGGCAATTCCTAACCCAGCCTCTGAATACACTTCTGGGGAGGGGATTCCAAAATATCGTGACACCTCCCTCAACTTTTTCTACATTAACTTATGCAGTATTCGCGGTCTTACATCTAATTTTCAATCTGTGGAACACCATCTCTCCTCTACTAAACCTCATCTTCTTTTCCTCACCGAAACACAGCTGTCTGAAGCAACCTACAGCAGCTCCTTCTCTGTTCCCTCCTACTTTCTCTATTCTCATAATCGCTCCAAAGCTGGATGTTGTATCTATGTGCGCACGCTCTTTAACCTTCCAAGTTTTCCACAATCTGGCTTCGACTCAATAGTCATTCTCTAACTAAATTTAAATGTGCTGTCTATCTCTCCCCTAACTCCTTTGACTATAACAATTTCTTTGAGTATTTAACTTTCAAAGTAGAACATATTCTGTCCCTCTATCCTCACACTGAGATCTCCATACTTGGAGATTTCAATGTTCACCACCAGCTTTGGTTTTCGTCTGTCCTTCGCTGACCATCAACTTGGCTACCGTCCATGATCTACACTAGTGCACCCTATTCGTATATCTGACAGTCTTCGAGATTCTTGACCTTTTCCTTAACTTTTAGATTTCTGTTTATGCTATTACTGTATCTTCTCCGTTGGACTTTTCGCATGATAATGCCATTTCCATATCTTTTCCTATTTCTCCAATCCTCAACAGGATCCTCCAAAGCGGAAGTGCCTCTGGCGTTTTATCTCTGCCAGTTGGGGGTACTGAGGAAGTATTGTGCTGATTTCCTAGAGTGATATAGCTTCCGTGTCATTTTGCTGAACGCATAACAAAGGCGATAGTGTGTGACATAGAGGCGTACATTTCTCTTTTTCTGAAACTCAACCTTCTAAACCTTTGCTTAATACAACCTGTTTTCGTGCTATATATGATAGATAAGTTGCCCACAAAAGATACTTGAGCCTTCCATCTCCTGAATCTCATACGCTTTATATTTCTGCCCGGAATCATGCCAAGTCTGTTCTTCAACTTGCCAAACATACCTACGTAAAAAAGAAAATGTCAAAATCTTTCAAACTCAAAATCCCCTCGTTACTTCTGGCATCTAGACAAAATATCTGCAATAACTTTATTTCTTCATCTTTCTCTCCTTTATTTCATTCGGTTGGCACGACTGTTATCTCTTTTGTCTCTAAAGCTGAACTCTTCTCTCAAACCTTTGATAACAACTCCACCTTGGATGATTCTGGACTTGTCCCTCCCTCTCCTCCTCCCCTCTGACTATTTCATGTCTTCATTTAAAATTCTTCATATTAATGTTTTCCATGCCCTCGCTGGCATAAACCGTCGGAAGACTTATGGACCTGATGGGGTCCCTCATATTGTTTTCAAAAACTGTGCCTCCGTGCTTGCAGTTTGCCTGTCCAATCCTTTTCAACTATGTCTATCGACTTCTACCTTTCCTTCTTGCTGGAAGTTTGCCTACATTTAGCCTGTTCCTAAAAAAAGTGTAACTGGTTTAATCCCTCTAACTACCGTCCCGTAGTTTCAATTTCTTGCTTCTCTAAAGTTTTTGAATCTATCCTGAATAGGAAGATTCTTAAACATCTGTCACTCCACAATTTTCTCTCTGATCGCCAGTATGGCTTCCGTCAATGTCGCTCTACTGGTGATCTGTTTGCGGTCCTTACTTAGTCTTGGTCATCGTCTCTTAGAGATTTCTGTGAAACTTTTGCTGTCACGTGAAATATATCAAAAGGTTTTGAAAGAGTCAAACATATATATTTAAAAAAAAAAAAAAAAATATATATATATATATATATATATATATATATATATATATATATATATATATATATATATATATATATATATATATATATATATATATATATATATATAGTGAAACGTTAAATAATCTTCATCATCAGAGGCTTTTCAGAAAGGATAGGGCGCACCAGTGTGTATATATATATATATATATATATATATATATATATATATATATATATATATATATATATATATATATATATATATATATATATATATATATATATGATGGGCACCGTCTTAATCCCCTTTAATTTATTATTTCATTATATGTGACGCCTATGGCCACCAAGCTGGGGCCCCTCGGGCTGTTCTGCTGAGCAGACAACCCACCTCCCTCTTCTCGCTTCTCGTTGCGAGCGGGACTCAGTACAGAGTTAGCCTTCAGCGGAGATAGACACCCCTCACGTCGGTCTGGCACAGTGAGAGAGACGCGTGTTGGCTGGGCTTTCGAAGTACTCGCTAGTCATTTGTCTGGGAGTTTGTGCCCTCTTGTTGAGTACCTGGCTTATTACTCGGTAGACCGTGGCTGTATAGAACAACGAGCTTGTTGTTCTGAGAAAGTGTGGCCAGTTGGGGCTGCATTTCTCGTGCGTTCGTCCACTCGGTGTGGCGACACGGAGAGACACGCTTTGTTTCGTCCTGTTTGTTTTGTTGGTGGCCGTGGTCACCAGTGTGTTTGGTGGGCGGCTGTGTGCCCCCACCATCTGTTGTGTAGTATCAATAGTGTACTGTTTATAGTCTCAAGGTAGCCTTCAGCGGAGATAGACACGCACTCTCGTCGGTCTGGCACAGTGTGGGGAGATTCGTGTTGCTGGGCTTCTCTTGTTACTTATTGGGAGTTGTACCCTCCCTTGAGTAGCTGGCTTGTTACTCGGTAGACCGTGGCTGTGTAGAACAACGGGCTTGTTATGAGAAAGTGTGGCCGGTTGAGGCTGCATTTCTCGTGCGTTCGTCCACTCGGGTGTGACGACGCGGAGGGACGTGTTATTGTTTCGTCCTGTTTTTGCTGTTGGTGATCGTAGTCACCAGTGGGGTTTGGTGGGCGGCTGTGTGCCCCCATCATCATTGGTGTAGTAGCAGTAGTATACTGTATTGTAGTGGTAGTAGCCACGCACACTATTGAATGCTGAGAAGTTTCATGTCGGCCAGTGGTGCGTAGTTGTCGTCCGCCTGACTTGTCTGCGACGAGTATTTGAACTCAGTGTATAGTGCTTGTCACCCGTAGGTGGTGTCTGGGCTTGTGTGTACATCACCGGATGTGCTGTACACATCATATATTGCAGTAGTAGTAGGCTAGGGATGTCAGTCTGACAGGTGTTAGGAAGCACTTGTCGTAATAGGATAGTATAGTAATATACTGCGTGTGTTGTCACAGTCCGTGATTCATCACCGTCTGTGAACAAGGCGTGCGGAGACGCATTAATACTTCATAGAGAAGTGGGTGGAATTGTCCTTGTGGCCGGTTTCTCTAGCGGGTATTAAAGCCTAGCCCTGTTACACATAACATCTACCATTTATAAATTCTACTTGGTTGGGTACAGGAGGAGAAGGAGTTGCTAAGGAGATTCCCTTACAGTGGGGGAAATTATACACTTTTGGCGACCTTGAAAGAACCTCAGGGTTACGGCGGCTGTGAGTTATATGGTTGTGGGGACTCTGTGGAGTGTTTTATAATCCCCACTGTACTGACCGTAACAAAGTTGGCGATTTTGCCAGAGTAACACTCTAGTGAGCTGTAGCAGTTAACCGCAGCCGTGTGGCGTACGTAACATATATATATATATATATATATATATATATATATATATATATATATATATATATATATATATATTTTTTTTTTTTTTTTTCCGGTGCGTCCTTTCCCATCTCAAAAGCCACAGATGAGGTAGATTATATAACATTTCACTAAAATCTAGATATAGGATGTCATAAATATCAGCATTATCTGCCACCTCGTGAACTTTATCGTAAAAACTCAACTCAATGACTTTCCTTTCGTAAAATCATGCTGAGTGTGGTTTCTCAACTTGTACTTGTCTAAGTGCTCCATAATATTTTCGAACATTATTTATTCCGTCCATATTAATTTGTCTGCAATTATAAAATATCTATATGATTTTTTTTTTTCCGGGGACGTCATAGGGGATCCAGGTGTATATATATTCAGCTTACAGGATCCGACTCTTCCAAATCGATGTTGGCTCGAACGTATGTACAGCCGCCCAACGGAAAAAAAAAAAAAAAAAAAAACATTTGAATCCATATTCCTTTAAAGATGGAACAAAATTAGCCGAAAGTATAAGACACATTTCTTGAAACCTCCCTCTTAAAAAAAGTCAAGTTGTAAGAAGGTGGAAATATAGTAGCAGGCAAGGAGTTCCAGAGTATTACCAGAGAAAGGTATGAATGATTGAGAGTACTGGTTAACTATTGCATTAGATAGTTGGACAGAATATGGGTGACAAAAAGAAGAAAGCCTTGTGAAGCGAGGGTGAGAAGGGAAACCATGCAGTTAGCAAGATTAGAAAAGCAGTTAGCATGAAAATAGCGATAAAAAATAATAAGAGATGTAACATTCTGACGGTGAGAAAATATTGAAGACAGTCAGTCAGAGGAGGATAGTTGATAAAACGAAGAACTTTTGATTCCATGCTATCTAATAAAACTGAGCGAGTGAAAGCCCCACCCCGCTCAAACATACGAAGTGTACTCAATACAAGGAGAGAGATAGCATAAATGGTAGCCGTTGGAAGGGCGAAAACAAAAATAAATAAATAAAAAAAAATGGCAGAAACGCCTCAAACGCCTAAATTTATAGATATTTTAGGAAGAGATATGTGAAGTTTCCAGTTTTATTATGAGTAAATGACCGAGGATGTTCAGTGTAGAAGAGGGGGAGAGTTGTGTGTCATTGAAGAAGAGGGGGTAGTGGTCTGGAAGGTACTATCGAGTTTGTAGATGGAGGAATTAAGTTTTTGAGGTATTGAACAATGCTAAGTTTTCTCTGCCCCAATCAAAAAAAAAAAAAAAGATCAAAAGTCAGGGGTTCTGTGACGTAACTACGTGATCTGTTGACTCCCTGAACGATTGATCGTTTCTAAAAGGATATGGAATGAGGGAGATTTCAAGGCATTTGTCCCCTACCTTTGAAGAACTCTTATGATCTTAAAGGGAATAGGCAACACGGTGGACCTTTTGGGCCTTTACCCAGTTTTCTCCTCTGCATTAAAAGAAAATGTAGGATGGTTTCATTAGCGTAGGAGTGGATAGGGCAAGAAGTTTGGTTATGTATATATATTATATATATATATATATATATATATATATATATATATATATATATATATATATATATATATATATATATATATATATATATATATCATTAATGAATAATAGAAAGCAAATGGGTGACAAAAAAAAACCTGAGGAACACCACTGTTAATAGATTTAGAAGAACAGTGGGTATCTGCCACAGCTGTAATAGAAAGATCGGAAAGAAAACTAGATATACAGTTATAGATATTAGGATATAAATCGTAGAAGAACAGTTTTGAAATCAAAGCATTGTGCGAGACTAGCAAAGGCTTTTCACGTTTTTAACGTGAGAGCAAAAGTTTCACCGAAATCTTTAAAAGAAGATGAGCAAACTCAGTAAGGAAAGCCAAAAGATCACCAGTAAAACGATCTTGACTAAAGCCATACTGGCGATCAGATAGATGATTGCGAAGTGACATATTTAAGAATCTTCCTATCGAGGATAGATTGAAAAACATTAAACAAGTAAGAGATTAAGGCTATATGGCGGTAGTCTGAGGGATTACAACGGTCACCCTTTTTAGGAATAGGTTGAATGTAAGCAAAGTTCCAGGAAGATGGAAAGGTAGAAGTCGATAGACATAGTTGAAATAGTTTTGCCAGGCAAGTTGCAAGCACGGAATCAGTTTTTAAGAACAGCAGAGGGACCCCATCAAGTCTATAAGCTATCCGAAATTTTAGGCTAGCGAGGGTATGGAAAACACCATTACGAAGATCACTACTTGAAGCTATGATATAGTGAAAGGGAGGAGAAGAGGGAGGGAAAACCCCATAGTCAACTAAGGTGCAGTTGTTAACAATGATTTGACAGAAAAAAAAGAATTTATTGAAGATGTTTTAGGCCAGATGCCAGAAATCTCTAGGAAAATTGGAGTTTGAAAGATATTTGGGATCCTGATGAGAGATTGGAGAAATATAAAAAGATACAGAAATGATATTGTGATCTGAATAGCCAAACGGAGACGATACAGTAACGGCATAAGCAGAAAGCTAAGAATTAAAGAAAAGCTCAAGAATATTGGGCGAATCTTGAAGACGGTCAGAAATACGAATAGGGTGGTCCACTAGTCAATTGATGGCTAGTTCCCCAGGATGGTCAGCGAAGGAAGACGAAAACAAAGCTGATGGTGAACATTGAAATCTCCAAGTATCGAGACCTCAACGTAAGGATAGGGAGACAGAATGCGTTTTACTTTGGAAGTTAAATAGTAAAAAAAAAAAAATATGTATATATATATATATATATATATATATATATATATATATATATATATATATATATATATATATATATATATATATATATATATATATATATATATATATATATATATATATATATATATATATATATATATATAATAGTCAGAGGAGTTAGGAGAGAGATAGGCAGAACAGTATTGAACCGTAGCCAGATGGTGGAAAACTCGGAAGGTTCAAGACCATGGGGATGAGAACAAGTCATGTCATTGCGCACAGACACACCATCCAGCTTTGGAAGGAAGTAAAGAAGGGGCCACTGTCAGTTGCGGAAACGTTGAGGAAATTAATAATTATGGATTCCTTTTTTTTTTTTTTTTTTTTTTTTGGCCCCGCCAGTTGCGGAAACGTTTAGGAAATGAATAATTATGGTTTCCCTTTTTTTTTTTTTTTTTTACGATAAGGTCTATAGTGTATGGGAAGTGCTGTTCAGCTTCCGCCCATTAGTTATGCAGGCAATTTTATTTATAGTGGTACCCATATTAGGGCCCATATCACCTCCGAAGCTATCTTGGTTGTAACCACCTAGAACCTGGGTATCATGGTGACGTGTAGGTAGCTCAAAACCTCTCGACAAATAGCGAGGTGTTGCATTAAGGATGTACGTGGTGGGATTCGAACCTACGCGTGGACGCCTGCCCGAACCCACGCTCACCACCTTATCCACTATGCCACCGCCTTAGTAGAAGAGAGGTGGGGTTCTAAAGATTCAAAAATAGATTAACAGCACTAACGCTGCAGATATTAATGAAGTTTGGGGAAGTATCAACACATTTTTGGTCGCTAGCGACAGAGCAATCCGACCTGGGGACATATCGTGCCATGTTTAACATAACTCCGTATATTTTCATTCATTTATTATTCATTTATTTATTTATTTATTTCATTTGTATTTTTTTATTTATTTATTTTTTCTTATGTCCTAGCGGACGGGAGATGAGTTAATTTGCCGTTCATCCTCTCTCCGTCCTTCTAATGTCGCTCTGAGCTTGAGCAGATCTCAGAGAGAGAGAGAGAGAGAGAGAGAGAGAGAGAGAGAGAGAGAGAGAGAGAGAGAGAGAGAGAGAGAGGATGACACTTAACTATCCTCAACTTCTATACACTAAATATCACCAGTCTGTCCTTTACATAAGGTTCTATGAAGAAAGGATTTCTGAGGTCTTCGAGAGTTTTCCTCACCCACATAACTGCTAACTCTTTACAAGGGTCTTATCCGCCCATGTATAATTGCAGGCATTGGGGTTCCATCAACATAATTTTATTATGCAATCAAAAGCTTTTCGTCTTATGAGTTCTTCTGCACTGACTGACTCTTCAGTCCCTTTCTCCTCGCAAAAATGTTGTATAGCTTGCTATCTTCTAACATTATTTTCACACCAACTGCTCTTCCGATCGTGCATGCCTCCACTCCTCCCGCGGCCTCGCTGCACAAGGATTTTTTTCTTCTCATCCCTATTTCTTCCATCTTACGAGTACTAATACAATAGTTTACTAGTACTCTCAGTCATTTATACTTTTCTGTGGTAAAACTCTGAAGCTCCTCACCTGCTTCTTTATTTCCAACTTCCTATGACTTAATTTCATTTAGAACGAAAGTTTCATGACATATGCCTCTTTCTTTAAGGTAACTCTCTTGGACTTACAAGTGGACGGGTGACTCAGCAGGCCTTTATATATATATATATATATATATATATATATATATATATATATATATATATATATATATATATATATATATATATATATATATATATATATATATATATATATATATATATATATATATATATATATAATTATTTTACTCTGTATGTTGCCCTTGCTCAGCTTTCTCCTTTTGCATACACACACACACACACACACACACACACACACACACACACACACACACACACACACACACACACACACAAAAAATCTATCATATATATATATATATATATATATATATATATATATATATATATATATATATAAGGGTGTATAAAAAAAAAATCCGATATTTGTTTGGGCAGCACCCGCCAAAACGTCCTACAAGGTGAGAAAATACATTTGTTAAAATTTGAAAGCTCTGCCATAATGGGAATGCACCGCGCATTTAAGTCAAAGTTTGTGAAATTAAGGAAAAACAATTTTTTTTTTTGGAAAACTGCTATAAAGTTCATTATGTCATTTTAAACTTCGCAACACCTGCTAAAATACAATTTTGAGTCCTCTTATACCAGTAAACAAATTTCAGTCAAATCAAACAATTGCAATGCATCGAGCATTGCACATGAATAAAAGTGATATATGCTTCTCAGGGGATTGTGCTCTGGCATACAAACGTATTCACTGTGTGCGTTTGTATGTATGTTTAGGTGTGTTTGTGTGTTACACACTCCCACTCCCAGGCAAGAAATAATACTCCCCTGATGAGCTGTCACCATGACTCATGCTCCCTGAGTGATATATGCTTCTCAGGGGATTGTGCTCTGGCATACAAACGTATTCACTGTGTGCGTTTGTATGTATGTTTAGCTGTGTGTGTGTGTTACACACTCCCACTCCCAGGCAAGAACCCCTCCCCCCAGATGGGAACCGCCTTGTCGTGGTGGGGGGGCTTGCATGCCCCTGTGACCTGGCGAGCTAGGCTAGAGGGGCCTTAGGCCCCTGCTCTGCCCTTTTGAGGGGGAGAGGGCTACTCATGCTAGTAAGGTCGCCAGTGAGGGGCCAGACTAAATGGTTCCTACGTAGGCTGCCAGTGGACAGTGGAGCCACCCGCTGGAGGGATCGCACAGTAGGGGCCGTCCTGTGCTGGATGGTTGGGTGTCCAGGCTGGGAGGTTTTAGGAGGGGGTCTCAGCTCTGTCGTGGACAAACATTCGTAGCATGTAGGGCCTTTTTTTAAAAACGACTGGTCCGCATGGGGACGAGGTACCACGGCAGCCAGCGCTCCCTCCCATTGTAGTCCCAGTGAGGTGGCTGACCTGGCCCAAGAGACGTCACCTTCAGGTATGAGTGGGAAGGAGGATACCCCTCCACAAGAGCGTCCCGCAGCAGTCTCCTGTTCTGGGAGTTCTTCTGAGGGACGTATTTCTGCTGCATACGATTCCCTTCTGTTGGTAAATGTTAACCCATCATTTTCTTATCACGCCTTGCACTCACTTCTCAAGACGTATGGTACGGTTGTTCGCATTCGACTTGTTTATGATAAGGACTTTCCTTCTAACAGTTGATATGTAACTTTTCTGTCATGTGATGAAGCCCGTCTGGCTTATGAACATGTAGCATCCCTGCCCTTGCTCTCAAGGTGTATGGCACGGTTGTTCGCATTCGACTTGTTTATGATAAGGACTTTCCTTCTAACCGCTGCTATGTAACTTTTCTGTCATGTGATGAAGCCCGTCTGGCTTATGAACATTAGCATCCCTGCCCCTTGCTGGGTCTTGCTTTAAAACAGAACTTCTCCACTCTCGCAATATTTCGGACAGTGACACGTACTACATCCCAAATCATTTTGACCACTATTCAGAGAATTCAATTCCTGATGGATGGATGGATGGATGGATTTTGTTTAAAGCTGAGGTCATTTGGCGCCGCTTCAAAAATTTAAAAAGACAACAGTTAAAAAAAAAAAAAAAAAATATATATATATATATATATATATATATATATATATATATATATATATATATATATATATATATATATATATATATATATATATATATATATATATATATATATATATATATATATATATATATATATATATATATATATATATATATAAAGGCAGTTAAAAACAGTTGAGTATCCAAAAATTAAAAATAGACAATAAAACTAAATAAAATATTAAAATGCATATAATGAAATAAGTATAAAATTCAAACCTTTGGGAGAAGCCCGGCTTCTCCCAAAAACCTAAAAACGTCATGGCCCTGGGCCAGACACTCTGGTCCAAGGAACTTTGAGATATAATAGACACCGCTATCGGTAGCGGTGTCTTAAATCAGTCAAACTGGGGCACTCCATTAGTAGGTGCCGCACCGTAAGTGGCACCAAGCAGTCTTCACAGTAAGGTTGAGGGTCCCTGGTCAGGAGGTACCTTTGTGTAAGGTACGTGTGACCTATACGAAGTCGCGCCAATAAAGTCTGTGCACGGCGATCCCGGACATGGGTGTAAGTCCACTGAGGGAGTGTGGAAGTAGTAACCTCTCCCATTTTCAAGGTTGCGACACCCGTTAGCCATCTCCTCTGCCAAAGTGCTGCAATCGCCACACGAATTGCGTGAAATATATCTCGAAACGGAACAGGGGAAGGAGACGGAGCGCGACTTACTGCCTCTTTAGCGAGGCGGTCTGCGTGTTCATTCCCTGGAACACCATCATGACCAGGGACCCAACAGAACCCAACACGATATCCTCGTTGGGTAAGATAAAATCAAAGGGTTAAGGGAGATAGTGCAAGAGAGAGCAGTAAGAGCACTGCGACAGTCACTAAAAATAGTAAAAGACGAAACCGGGAGAGTAAAAATAATCTGTAAAGCTAAAACTATGGCAGACAGCTCCGCAGTAAAGACGGAGGCTACCGAAGGAAGGCTGCCACAACGATAAAAAGAGGAGAAAACCACACTAAATCCAACGCCTGTGTCAGATTTGGAACCATCAGTAAAAACAGGGATATCATCAGAATGGATAAAAAAGTTTTCTAAAAACCGTGTGTGGGACAGAGCTGGCAAAAAATCCTTTTTGCCATCTATGGCAGGAGGGCATAATGAAACAACCGGAAGCTGCCAATAACCAACTCGTGGGAGCCGGAAAGAGTAGACAGGAGTGGGGTCGATGGATAAATCCATCATCAGGTTTGCCATTCGAAGGCCAAAAGGTTTAGGTAGACTCGGTCGAGTGTCATACGCCTGCGAACGCGAGTCCCGCAACATTGACATACAAGGGACAGAATCGGGAAGACGGTGGGTGCGAAACCAACACCGGAGCATCGAAGACTGGCGCCGGAGGTCGAGCGGTAGGCGTGCATCCGTTGCGGATGAAGCTTTGGAAGTATAAGTGTACGGTGAAGAAGCAGCAAAGTGTCCCTGTCCGCACCCCAAGAGGTGTGACTTAAAACGCGAAGAAGTGATAGAGCCGTCCTGCAAGACGCTTTGAGAGAACGGAAATGTGGAACCCAAGTAAGACGGCTGTCAAGTTAAGATATCGAGTGGCCTCCATACACGAGATGCGTCTATTGGCTAAATAAAAATAGGGATCTGGATGGACACCACGATTTCGACAAAAATGCACAGACACGGTCTTTGAGGTGGATAATCGAAAACCGTTTATGTTGGCACAACTGGACACCAAATTTATTGCCAGTTGGAGCTTTCGCTCAATCAGTGACATCCTAGCAGCAGCAAAAGACACAAGTCGTCCACATATAAAGAGCTGTGAACGCCATACGGTAGAGTATCTATAACACCATTTATTGCAACTGCGAATAGCGTAACACAAAGAATACTTCCCTGTGGGACACCGTCATTTAAAGCTGTAGCATCGGAGAGAACACTCCCCACACGAACCCGTAAAAAACGTCTGGATAAAAACTGCTGGATAAAAATAGGAAGGTAGCCACGGAGACCAAAATTAAACAAGGAACGTAAAATCCCATGACACCAAGCTGTGTCGTAGGCTTTCTCCAGGTCAAAAAATACAGTAACCTGGTGGTGGTGATAAGCGAACGCCTAACAAATAGAAGACTCTAGGGATAAAAGAGCATCCGTAGACGACCTCATTTTTCGGAAGCCGTACTGTACCGATGAATAGTACTTCCCTCTCTCCAAGTACCACTTGAGTCATACATTTACCATTTTTTCTAACACTTTACAAATACAAGACGTCAAAGATATAGGACGGTAATTCGTAGCCTGGAGATGATCCTTCCCAGGCTTCGGAAATGGGAGAACCACTGCCACAGCCCAAGAAGTAGGAAAGTCACCGGTATGCCAAATCATATTATAAAGATTTAATAAAAAGTTAAAAGCAGTGTCAGACATGTGGCGCAAGAAGGCATATGGAATATCATCTGGGCCAGGAAAAGAGTTATGACTCTGGGACAAAGCAGTCCGCAACTCGGAGGCAGAGAAGGGGACATTATAAGACTCCCCTCCTGTGGAAGAAAAATTTATGCCGAGAGATTCCATTCTCTGGCGGTGACGTGCGCCTGGAGCCGCAGGATGCCTCCGGGAAACATTGGCAAAGTGCTCCGCGAACAGGCCAGCGACAGTCCTAGGGTCT
This sequence comes from Portunus trituberculatus, assembly GCF_017591435.1. NCBI lineage: Eukaryota > Metazoa > Arthropoda > Malacostraca > Decapoda > Portunidae > Portunus > Portunus trituberculatus. The sequence goes on along the minus strand of NC_059257.1, from coordinate 2,321,500 downwards.
GCCACCGTTCGCCCAGCAGACAACAAAACTGGTGGGGGAGGAGCTGAATACTTCCCAGCAATTCAACCGACTTTGTTAAAGACATCCGTAAGAGGAGTGTGGGCATTAATGGAAGACACATAAGCTTTCCAAGAGGCTCTTTGTGCCTTTTTCAAAACGCGGCGGGTCCGAGCTCAGCAGCGCCGAAAAGCGGAGACGAGAGAAAGCTGCCCTTTTCTCTTTCACCGCTGCAGTGCATGCTGCGTTCCACCAAGGAACGGGACGCTTAGTAAAGCGACCTGACGGCCTAAGGATTCTCTGAAGCGCTACTGAAATAAAAAAAAATCGGTAAAATAATCAACAGCCTCAGCACAAGTAGAAAAGTCAGCCAGCGAACGGATAAAAGAGCTAAGGTCTGTGAATCATGGCCAATCTGCCTTGTCTAAAACCCAGCGTGGGAGCCGGGACTGTGGCTCAGATTTCACAGATTCTAATAAAATCGGAAAGTGGTCACTACCGTGTAAATTAGTAGGACCTGCCAATTAAAATCGACTAGAATAAGTACTATCACCTATCATAGTCTCTTGTAGAACTACACAGGCTGGAGAGAACTCCGACAGCAAAGCTCGGAGTTCGTCCCACGAAGCGCAAAGGCCTCTACAGTTCCACTGAAGAAGCTTGAAGACGACTATTTGGGTGCAGTAGACGAGCGAGCTTTTTGAGGCTGCCCGTGACTGACCTGTCTAGAAATAATCAAACGACGAGAAGACACCGAGGGTTGAGATGTGCCGGATCGTTGGACCGCAGCCTTTCGGCTTATCTGTGGGTGATGCGAACTATCATCACTTTTACCGGTCCTCGGAGGACGAAGATCAGGCTGAACTGCACTTTCCGATACAGTGGATCCACGAGGGACGGCTGTGACAATATCATCGGACGTCTCCATGCTCAGACTGTCCTCATCACAAGAAGCCCGATCTCAGACGAAGGGCGTCAGAGGAGGCTGTTCAGAAACTACTGTAGCCACCATTGCAGAGCGGTCCCTGGAGGACTCACGGTCACGTACACCAGGAGAAACCTTAGATTGTTTAGGCTGAGCTAAATCGATCGACTCCACAGAGCCACTTAGCCGTTTGGTCAGGCCCTTCAAAGGCTTAGGAGATACAGGTGGTAAATGGACATCTACTATATGGGTGATTTTGGACAAGTCTGTACTATTCTCGTCACTTCTTAGAGATGACTCAACCGAGCCATCGGACAATAGGGCAAACCTAGTGGCGAAATGAACAGGACCACCCGCCCCAACAGAGCGAGAGGTAGCAGGAGTTGTCGTCTTCGGACCGGCCAACTCAGCAGAAGACAGAGCGGCCAATGCATCATAGGATGTCGCACCAGTACCGTCCTTCTGGCGGTACAGGAGTTCACGGCGGGCGCTACCTAGGCTTATGAACTGAGTGTTAGTAAGTTGTAGAATGTCCTGCTCCAGGCGATACCTGGGGCATTGCCTAGAACGTACCTGGTGAGCATCACGGCAATGGAAACAATAAGCTGCACCATTGCAATGCTCTGAATGTGAGTCGAGTGCAGAGCAATTACCACATCGGGAAGCTTCCTTACACAAGCTTTTACCGTGACCGTACCCATAGCATAAGAAGCACTGAAGAGGACGAGAAATAAAACGCCTTACACTAAGATTAATAGGTCCGATATTAACACGGTCAGGGAGGGTGGAGCCAAAAAAGGTGAGATGGACCATGTTGGAGGAGTTCCTCACCTTTTGCACAGAGGTAGGACACATTGCTAGTATTTCCTGCTCTTGAAATTCATAAAGGTCTTAACTATAAACACAACCTTTGCTATAATTAAAGATGGGATGAGCCTTAACAGTCTCTACCATGCTGTCAGTAGGAGATGGGAGATTTTGCAACATCCTCGCTTGTGTAATATCTTTAGCTCGCACTAGCACCCCTTTACCATATTTCTTGAGTTTTCCCTCAGGAATAGTGCTGATTTCTTTGGCAAGATACCGGGAGGCATGAATGAAGTTCCCACGCCCATTTCTATAGTACGCCACAAACCAACGAGGAGGCGTGATCTGGCGGACCTCAGGAACTGAATTCTCTAAATAGTTTTAAAAAACATTTGGGATGTAATCCATGTTACTGTCTGAAATATTACGTGACTGGAGAAATTCAGTTTTAAAGCCATGGCAGGCGAGGGGCAGAGATGCTACATGTTCATAAGCTAAACGGGCTTCATCACATGACATAAACGTCACATAGCAGCGGTTAGAAGGAAAGTCCTTATCATAAACCAGTCGAATGCGAACAACCGTACCATACGCCTTGAGAAGTGAGTGCAAGGCAAGATAGGAAAATGATAGATTAACATTTACCATTACAAGAGAGTCATATGCAGCAGAAATGCGTTCCTCAGAAGAACTTCCAGAACAGGAAGGTGGTTCCCATCTGGAGGGGTCAATTCCTGAAGTCCGCCAGATCCCGCCTCCACGTTGGTTTGTGGCCTACTAAAGAAATGGGCGCGAGAATTTCATCCATGCCTCCCAGTACTTGTCCAAAGAAATCGGCACGATTCCTGAGGGAAACCTCAAGAAATACGTGAAGGGGGTGCTCGTGCGAGCGAAAGATATCACGCAGGCAAGGATGTTGCAACATCTACCATGTCCTTCGGACAGCATGTTTGAGACTATTAAGGCACATCCCACCTTTAAGTACAGCAAAGGTTGTATGTACAGTCAGGATATTTACGAATTTCCTGAAGAGGAAGTACTGGGTATGTGTCCTAACTCAGTCCAGAAGGTGACAAAGCTTAAGAATTCTACTAACATGGTCCTTCTCACCTTCTTTGGTTCCACCCTCCCAGACCGTGTTCATATCGGTCCTATCAACCTTAGGGTGAGGCGCTTTGTTTCTCGCCCTCTTCAGTGTTTCTCTTGCTATGGGTACGGTCACGGCAAAAGCTCCTGTAAGGAAGCTTCTAGATGTGGTAATTGCTTGGCACTAGATTCACACTCTGAGGAGCATTGCAATGCTATTGCTTACTGTTTCCATTTCCGTGATGCTCACCAGGTACGTTCCAGGCAATGCCCCAGGTATTGCCTGGAGCAGGATATTTTACAGCTTGCTAACAGCCAATTCATTAGCCTTGGTAGTGCCCGCCGTGAACTCCTGTACCGCCAGAAGGATGATACTGGTGCGACATCCTATGCTTCATTGCCCGCTCGCTCTTCAGCTGAGTCTGCCGGTCCGAAGACAACTCCTGCTTCCTCTCGCTCTGTTCGAGCGGGTGGTCCTGTTCATTTGGCCAATAGGTTTGCCCTTTTGTCCGACGACTCAGTTAAGTCACCCGCAAGAAGTGACGAGAATAATACGGACTTGACTAAACTAACCCATATAGTGGATGTCCATTTCCTCCTGTGTCGCCTAAGCCTTTGAAGGGCATGACCAAACGGCACCTTGGCTCTGCGGAGTCGATAGATTTTGCTCACCCTAAGCAATCTTAGGTTTCTCCCGGTGCACATGATCGTGAATCTTCTAGGTACCGTTCTGCAATGGTAGCTCCAGTAGTTTCTTTCCAGCTTCCGTCTCAGATCGGGCTTCTTGTGATAAGGACGGTCTTAGCAAGAAGACGTCCGATGATATTGTCACATCCGTCCCTCGTGGACCCGCTGTGTCAAAAAGTGGAGTCCAGCCTGACCCTCGTCCTCCGAGGACCGGTAGGAGTGATGATGGTTCGCATCACTCACCGGCAGGCCGAAAGGCAGCGTGTCCAAAGATCCGGCACATCACAACTCCCGGTGTCTTCTCGTCGTTTCATTATTTCTAGTCAGGTCAGTCACGGGCAGCCTCAAATGGCTCGCCCGTCCACTGCACCCAAATAGTCATCTTCAAGCTTCTACAGTGAAACTGTAGAGGCCTTAACGCCTCGTGGGGGAAACTCCGAGCTTTACTGTCGGAGTTCTCTCCAGCCTGTGTAGCTCTAGAAGAGACTATGCTAGGTAATAGTACTTATTCTAGTGTCAGATGCCTACATCATAAGTGCAATATGAGAAATATGACGATACAAGAAATAAAGATATATGGAAGTATGATAGTTCGCCAGTATGCGGTGTGTAGTCGTATTCAGCCATAAAAGAGTTTAGGAAGGGCAGGAAGGTCAACAGGAAACATTTAATGACCCAGGTCAGTTGACCACGGCAGCCCGGGCAGATATATATAGCCCAGGTCATGTACGAGTAAACATCCGGTGGTATTGTTGTCGTCTTGGATGTTGTTCATACCACACGTGGAGTTAATTTGAGCTTGTACTTGACTGGTGAATGGTACATTCTGAGGGGCGTGTTGTGTGGGTCAAGACACGCCCCCATAAGTTCCTGAAGGGAAATTGTAGAGGACTGGGAGAGAGGAGAGAGAGAGGAGAGAGGAAGCAGAGAGGACAACCGCGGCTCTAAGCGGGCCACCCTCGGCTGCATAGCTGAGGGCGGCGTTTTGTACTTCATATATAACCAGTAAGTGGAGCTTATAAGTTGCAATGCAGTCTTTTGAGGTAAATTAGAATGGAGGAAGAAACATGATAGGAGGTTTAGGTATTATGTGGTATTAGTTTATTATGGTTTATGTGGTTGTACTTTGGTTCATAATGACGTCGTTATATACATGCGTTTTCATCTATGAGTAAGGGAATGTGTATACGGCTACCTACGTATGTGCATGTGTGTTGCTCTGACAAATAAGTTACATAACATATTTACTAGTGTGTAATTGTGTACGAAGTTAACGTGGTTCCATGTATGGGTACCAAGAGAAAGAGATTACTTGTGGGAAGTCACTTGTGTGGAAATATCAATATTTGTCATTATATTTCGGTGGTGTTACGTTGTCATTTTTGTTGAACGGAGTCTGGTAATTATATGTGTATGGTAATATATTTGGTGGTACGTCATGTGGTTGCTTGCATTCATGTACCAAGTAAAGGTCATCCTAATATACGGGTAGCTGGGAAAAAGGGGTAAAATTGTACGTACTACGTATGAGATTTACGGATAAATAAAGCACCGTGTTCAGATGTTGTAATACGTTATGAAGATATAGTGGATGATGTTTGAAGTGAAATCCGTTTTGATGCGATAATATGTACGAGATTAATGTAATTCTTAAGGATGTTTGTAAGAGAAATTGTAATAATTGCAGTGGAGAAGGCAACAGAAAGAGTTGTGATTGTTACTTGATGGCGCCGTATCGAACACCTTATGTATAGATATTATTTTTGTAAATTAAAGATAGAAAAAACCTTTGACTATTTATAGCCAGTAGCTAGACAATTTGTGCAACGTCGTGCAACAGCTCGGATCACGACACTAGTCCTGGCTATCGTGCCTATTTTAACACTTCTTTCCCTGACCAGGGCCACCACGGTGACACAGCTATTCTAATCCGTCAGGATAAACCTGTTATCCCGTTACAACTTAACCCTCCCCTTCAGGTGGTTGCTGTTAAAGTCTTTATGGGACGACTGTACACCATTTGCAGTTTATATCTCCCTCCTTGGCTTCCTGTCTCCAGGGATGATCTTGACGGCCTGGTGCGTCAGCTGATTCCGCCTTTTCTTTTCTTGGGAGATTTTAACGGCCGTCACCCATTGTGGGATGAAAGTGCTAGTAATCCTCGTGGGGTTTTAATCGGTTCTTTTATTTAGGGATTGGAGGTTTTAAATTCTGGGGATGTTACACATTCCCACAGTCCTACTGGGACTTTTACCGCTATCGATCTTTCTCTGTGTACATCTAATTCTTTCCTTGATTTTAATTGGCGGGTCCTACCGGATTTACACGTGATCACTTTCCGATTTTATTGGAATCTGTGAACTCTGAGCCACACTCCTGGACCCCACGCTGGGTTTTAGACAAGGCAGATTGGCCTTGATTCACAGATCTTACCTCTTCTATCCGTCCGCTGGCTGACTTTTCTACTTGTGATGAGGTTGTTGATTATTTTACCAATTTTTTTTTATTTCAGTAGCGCTTCAGACAATCCCTAGGACGTCCGGTCGCTTTACTAAGCGTCCCGTTCCTTGGTGGAACGCAGCATGCACAAACGCTGTGAAACAGAAACGGCCAGCTTTCTCTCGTGTCCGGCGACATCGTGGAGACCCGCAGTGTCTGGACGCTTTTCGGCGGTGCCGAGCTCAAGCCCGCCGCATCTTGAAAGAGGCACAAAGAGTCTCTTGGAAAGCTTATGTCTCTTCCATCAACACCCGCACTTCTCTTACGGATGTCTTTAACAAAGTCCGCCGAATTGCTGGGAAGTATTCTGCTCCTTCCCCACCAGTTTTGTTGTCTTCTGGGCGAACGGTGGCAGACCCTAGGACTGTCGCCGACCTTTTCGCAGAGCACTTTGCCAGTGTTTTCCGGAGGCATCCTGTAGCCCCGGGCGCACTTCTTCGGCTGGAGGGGAGTCTTATAATGTCCCTTTCTCTGCTTCCGAGTTGCGGACTGCTTTGTCTTAGTGTCATGACTCTTCTCCTTATCCAGACGACATTCCTTATGCCTTTTTGTGTCACATGTCTGACCGTGCTTTTAACTTTTTATCAAATCTTTATAATATCATTTGGCATACCGGTGACTTGCCATCTTCTTGGGCTGTGGCCGTGGTTATTCCATTTCTGAAACCTGGGAAAGATAATCTCTAGGCTACGAACTACCGTCCTATATCTTTGATATCCTGCATTTGTAAAGTGTTAGAAAAGATGGTAAATGTAAGACTCATGTGGTACTTTGAGAAGGGGAAGTACTTCTCATCGGTTCAGTACGGCTTCCGAAAGATTAGGTGTACTACTGATGCTCTTTTATCCCTAGAGTCTTCCATTTGTGAGGTCTTCGCTAATCACCACCATCAAGAAACAGTCTTTTTTTACCTGGAGAAGACACGGCTTGGTGTCATGGCATTGTACAGTTTTTGTTTAATTTTGGCCTTCGTGGCCACCTTCCTATTTTTATCCAGCAGTTTTTATCCAGACGTTTTTTACGGGGACGAGTGGGGAGTGTTCTCTGAGGCTACTGCTCTAAATGATGGCGTTCCACAGGGAAGTATTCTTAGTATAACATTATTTGCAGTCGCCATTAATTGTGTTATTGATACTCTCCCAGATGGCATTCACAGCTCCTTATATGTTAATGATTTATGTATTTTATATGCTGCTGCTAGGATGTCACTGATTGAGCGCAAGCTCCAACTGGCGATCAATAGGGTGTCCAGTTGGGCCAACATGAACGGTTTTCGATTCTCCGTACACTTATACTTCCCAAGCTGGAATATGGCTGTGAGATCTACTCATCCGCAACGGATGCACGACTACGCACGTGCATCATGCTGGGGTCCGCCTGGCTACGGGTGTATTTCGGACATCTCCAATACCTAGCCTTCTAGTGGATGCTGGTTTCTGGCCGCTCGACCTTCGGCGCCAGTCTTCGATGCTCCGCTGTTGGTTTCGCACCCACCGTCTTCCCGATTCTGTCCCTTGTCTGTCAATATTGCGGAACTCGCGTTCGTAGGCATATGTCACACGACCGAGCCTACCTAAACCTTTTGGCCTTCGAGTGGCAAATCTCATGGCAGACTTAACTATCGACGAGTTGGTTATTGGCAGCTTCCTGTTGTGTCATTATGCCCACCTAGCATTGATGGCAAGAAAGATTTTCCACCAGCTCTATCCCTCTAACGGTTTTTAGAACACTTTTTTATCCATTCTAATGATACTCACGTTTTTACTGATGGTTCGAAATCCGACGCAGGCTTTGTATTTAGTTTGGTTTTCCCCTCTTTTATTGTTCTAGCAGTCTTTCTTCAGTGGCATCCGTTTATACCGCGGAGCTGTCTGTCATAGTCCTAGCTTTACAGATCACTTTTACTCTCCCGGTTTCGTCTTTTACAATTTTTAGTGACTCTCGCAGTGCTCTCACTGCTCTATCTTCTTATATTTCCCTTCACCCACTGGTTTTATCAGCCCTTGAGTGGCTCTATTTACTTACAAGAAGAGGATATCGTGTTGGGTTCTGTTGGGCTCCTGGTCACGTAGGTGTTCCCTGGAATGAACATGCAGATCACCTCGCTAAAGAGGCAGCGAGTCGCGCTCCATCTCCTGCCCATGTTTCATTTCGAGATGTATTTCACTCTATTCGTGTGGCGGTTGCAGCATTATGGCAGAGGAGATAGCTTACGGGGGTCGCAACCTCGAAAATGGGAGAGATCACTACTTCCACTATCCCTCAGTGGACATACTCCCATGTCCGGGATCGCCGTGCACAGACTTTATTGGCGCGACTGCGCATAGGTCACACGTACCTTACACAAAGTTACCTTTTGACCAGGGACCCTCAGCCTTACTGTGAAGACTGCCTGGTGCAGCTCACCGTGCGGCACCTGCTAGTGGAGTGCCCTAGTTTGATCAAGTTACGACACCGCTACCTTTACCGATGTCGCGGTAAAGATAGCGGTGTCTACAATATCTCACAGGTGCTTGGACCAGCATGTCTGGCCCCAGGCCATGATGTTTACAAGTACCTGGAAGAAGCTGGGCTTCTCCCCAATGTGTGAATTTTATTTCCTTTTATTATACGTGTTTTTAATGTTTTATTTAATTTTATTGTTGTTTTAGTATTTCTAGAGACCTTTGATTTCATTGTTTTTAACTGGTTTTAGTTTTCATAAACTACAGTATAAATAAAATATCGTAGCGGCGCCATATGACCGTTGATATTGCGGCGCCTAAAATTAAAATCCAATCCAATCCAATCCAAACAACTAACACTAAGGTCAAAATTAGTGTGTCCTCTGCTGGGAAAGCCTGAGGACATAAAGTACAATGAACTTCCTACAAAAGAAAATGTTTTGGAATACCTACAAAAGAAAATGTTTTGAAATATTATCTATATTTAAAAAGGACAATCAAACATTCAGAAGCCTACTGGTACTGGCTTACATCCTCTTGTTGTTGATGCCGTCCTCCAAGTATGGCAGACCAGTTCCATAGCAACTGTTTCTAAACCTCGTGTGATGGCTCTTCTGAAGAAACAACTCAAATCTTATCAAAATTTGAAGATCATTAACCGACAAGATTCGAAAGAATTAAAAAACAAATTTGCATAATTTAAAAATAATAATTCTTCATTATTTGATATCTCATATTGCAAATGCACATATTTCTCAACTTGTAGATGTCCCAAAGAAAAAAAGTACCCATCAAGGAACGGGACTTCTCATCTGACCAAAGCTCTGTCAAGAAAATGTACATTGGATCAATTGATCAACAAACAACTGCATCAATGGAAGCGTCACAGCAGAGGAGGCTAAGAGACATAAGTCACCCAAAACCAACATCACTATCAGGTGACAATACTGTACTGGTATCATTTTCAAGCACATCTCCCATTGAAGATTCCTCTGATGATTTTGAGAAAAATCTTCCCCCATGGCATGGGGGGCAAAAAAAGCAAGAAACATTCTCAGAGAAAATCTTTGACAAATTTTTCAATCGCATGTGATAGGACTGGAGTATCTTCAAGAGCAGCAGCAATGGTAGTTACATCAACTTTGCATGATAATGATGAAGAAATCATGATATTATTGACAAAAGCAAAGTATCAAGAGAAAGCCAACGGGCAAGATCTTATCTTCTAATGAGTGTGGTAACGTCACAAGCATATACTTTAATGGCAGAACAGATAAAATTGTTATGATGATAGAATCAGCAAGCAAAAGAGCAAGAACAGAAGTGACAGAGGAACACATCACAGTGCTATCAGAACCAGGTAGCAAATACAGAGGCCAAATTTCATTATCCAGTGGTTCAGCAAACAATATTGTAAATGGTCTTTATGATTTTTGCATTCAGAAGAAAATCGATGTCAACAAAATTGATTCAATAGGATGTGATGGCACAAATACAAACGTAGGTTGGAAAGCAGGAGTCATAAGAAAATTTGAAGAAAAGCTGGGAAAGACATTGCAATGCATTGTTTGTCAACTTCACAGTAATTAATTACCTTTAAGGCATCTATTAATTCATTTGGATGGAAAGACTAGCGGTCCTCGTCAATTTACAGGACCAATCGGAACAACACTTTTTGAAACAAATTTGTAAACCTCCCTGTTATTGACTTTGAGCCAATTTCGGTCGATGCTATTGATATCAACCAAGAATACATTTCAGACTTGTCGTCAGATCAGAAGTACCTGCTGCTAATGTATCAGGCTGTTGTTACGTTCACCGGTTAAACTGGTAAGATTGGCATCGGGGAGCCGGTGAACAATAACAATAAAAAAAAACACTGCAGGTTCAACTGGTGAGGAAATGCAAAAAGGGGGTCACTTTAAAAAGCTATTTTAATAACCCATAATGAAATTGACACATATATAACAAGAAACATTAAACACAGATATATAACATGAAACACAGGAAAATGACATACACATATACATATAACAGTAATAAATACAACAATAAAGAACCCAACTTAATACCTAACAATAATCCTAATCCTATATAGAGGCAATGTGGAAAGCACGGACGAGGGGAAGTGATACTTATGCGGTGTCGCAGTGGTGAAATGCTGGGTGATGGTTGATCCCACGGTAGACCCAAGAGGCGTTGTGTTCACTGGTTGAGGCTTGGATCTCAACTTCCAATCCAGAAAGCCAACAGCTGGCTCAACACTTTCGGTTGAGTCGAAAGGGGCCGCGTGAATCCAACTTCGGGACAGTAGCGGGGCTTCATGAAACGGTGACGTGGAAGGTTCATGAAACGCTGGCGTGGAAGGTTCACGAGACGGTGACGTGGAAGGGGAGGCAGAGAGGTGGTGAACGAGGTAACAAGCGGAGGAGGTGATGGTAGTGGAGTATGTTACGGGCGGGCCGTAACACTGTGTCTTCAGATTCATGTGTACAATCACTGGCATCACAAAAACCTGGAAAAATGGCTCGCTCTTGCTGTCTGACAACTGCATCTAGAACATTGCAATTATATGTTTCAACAGAAAATCCATCAAACAATTTGACAACAGTAGTACAATTCATTATGCTGGTCTATACACCAATGTGATTCAAAATTAAATGTCACATTGACATTGCATACGCACCTTTGCACATTTTCAATAAGTGGATGTCAAAAACTACCATTGCAAGTCAGAGATGTAGTCATTTCCGTTATTGAGCGGAATGCTTATGGTGCTCACCATGAAGCCGTTCTCGTTGCAATGATATCTGGGACAAATTAGGGAGGCGGTGGCATAGTGGATAAGATGGTGAGCGTGGGATCGAGCAGACGTCCACGCGGAGGTTCGAATCTCACCATGTACAGCCTTAAACACTTTGCCATTTGTCGAGTGATTTAAAGTTATCTACATGTCACCATGATACCCAGGTTCTAGGTGGTTGCACCCAAGATGAGCTTGGGGGTGATATGGGCCTTAATATGGGTACCACTATAAATAAAATTGCCTGCGCCACTAATGGGCGGAAGCTGAACAGCGCTTCCCATACACTCATCAAGTGTGCCTACAGGCGCTATAAGCCTTACCGTAAAAAAAAAAAAAAAAAAAATGATGCATACAAAGAACTTGCATGGAGAAGGATCCTAAGAAGCAGGGAAGAAAAAGCACCAACTGGACGCATCCGAACATTCAGAGTTCCTATGCTAAACATCAATGCAAGCAGCTATATTGATCTTATCAACTGGAATGATACATGTCTTTCAGAGCCACCATTGATCATATCATCAGATGAAATAAAATAAATGATCACTACCAACAACTTCAGCTTTGAATTTCCAAAATTGCCCTGTCACACTCAAAGTGTTGTTGAACGTCACATCAAGCTCGTGACAGGTTTCTTCATCTGTTTGCGAACAGAACAAGAGAAAATGATTCATTCAGAACAAACTAAAATCAGGGCAGCAATGCCACAATTCAACACGAAGTCTCAGTTAAAGTCAGTTTTGTAAATTCCATCAGTAATGGTTGGAAGGTTGGGAAGGGTGGGACTCGACACTGCCACCAAAAATGTGTTTTTGCCTTAATTTCACAAACTGACCTAAATGCCCGATGCATTCCCATTATCGTAGAGCTTTCAAATTTTAACAGATGCATTTTCTCACCATTTAGCAAGTTATGGCGGGTGTTGACAAAAAAGATCGGAATTTTTTTTATACACTAAAAAAAAAAAAATATATATATATATATATATATATATATATATATATATATATATATATATATATATATATATATATATATATTCTAAGTAAAAATGTATAAAAAAATCTAAAACAAATAGGTATATTTAGAAAACTAACAACAGAGAAGAAAAATCATATGATAACGTAAATAAATAAATAAAAATACAAGATTGTAGGACGGACCATGAACGGCCCCAGAATTACACTTTTAAATCTCGGAATAAGTTGTTAGGGGCAGGCAAGAAGATAGAATAGAATAGTGCTAAATGTCTTAAATTCATGCCAAATCAATGTTGTCTATACTTTACAATATAAAAAAAAAATCAGACTGATTCATGCATAATTTCCAGATATAGCAAGCTTACTTTTACTTGGAAGCTTCCCTTACTGGATTTTAATCACTAGGTCAATAGATAGATGCTGCCGATTTTAAAATCATCGATAATATTAGTGATGCAGCATTCCTGTATATAGTGAGTGAGCATGATGAGTATACATGCATTTTGTCAATGTATGAGGGAGTCCGTTTGTTTGTGTTTGTCATATTTTGGTTGTTTACTCATACCATCTCAGCATTCTCATTATATATCTATGCCATCTTTAGCGTGGAGCTATCCAGTGACGATCTATCGCCGTTGTTTGTACTGCAAGAAAGGGACTGCAGGAGTTCAGTATGTGGGTCGATGGTCAACTTCAAGAGCTAATCTAGATGCATTGTTTCTAGACCAAGGTTAGCATAATACGAGTGATGGACAGTGGATGGTTTGGTTATGTGTGTACGTCAGAAACTCACTAGAGTGACTTGTAATCTAATTTTAGAAATAAAACACTCATCAGTGTGTTTTACTAATGACAATGATCATGACAATAATAACAACGTTATTAACGATACTATTATTACTATGTATTATCATTACTACTACTACTACTTGTACTACTTGTACTACTACTACTACTACTACTACTACTACTACTAGCAATGATATTAATAAAAAAATAATAAAAAAACAATAACAACAATAATATATATATATATATATATATATATATATATATATATATATATATATATATATATATATATATAAAATAAAAATAATAATAATAATAGAGAGAGAGAGAGAGAGAGAGAGAGAGAGAGAGAGAGAGAGAGAGAGAGAGAGATAAGGGTCTATACCTATCTACCTACCTAACGATTTATCATATATATATATATATATATATATATATATATATATATATATATATATATATATATATATATATATATATATATATATATATATGATTGAATCTTTCTATATTTTTTCGAGGATTCACTTTTTGCTTTCAGAGGAACATTTCCGCTCTTTGAAAGGCCATCGTTTTAACATTGTGTCCACAAGATATATTCCCTACGTCGATTATAAAAATAATAATGATCAGCCTGGCGCAACCGTAACTCTCACTCACTCCATGGACGACTACAACCTATCCACGCTTTCCAAGACTCTCAATTTTTCGTACGTATATAACATAATGCATTGAAATAATGAAATACCTTTTTTGGCCTATTTCTAAAAATACCTATTTCCTGTGTTATAAGCTTTATTTTCTGTGTAAGAGGGGAAAGGTAGCCATTAGCAAAAAAAAAAAAAAAAAAAAAAAAAAATATATATATATATATATATATATATATATATATATATATATATATATATATATATATATATATATATATATATATATATATATATATATATATATATATATATATATATATATATATATATATATATATATATATATATATATATATATATATATATATATATATATATATATATATATATATATATATATATATAATATAAATAAAAGCTCACTCAGTCACAAGTTACCTTGAAGGTCCGAAAGATTAATCAAAAGACAAGGATAAATTTCTTGAGACCTCCATCTTAAATGAAGTTGAGTCATAGGAAGTTGAAAATATAGACACAGGCAGAGAGTTCCAGAGTTTACCTGAGTACGGTATGAATGATGAAGAGCGCTGTATAGCTCTTGCATTAAGGAAGTCGGCAAAATAGGGTGTGAAGAAGGTCTTGTGCAGCGAGACCGCAAGAGGAAGGGAGGCATACATTTAGCAAGATGAAAAGAGCAGTTGGCATAAAAAATAGTACAAGATATTAAGAAATGCAACATTCCGGCGATCAGAAAGATACAAAAGACAATCAGTCGGAGAAGGTAAGTTAATGAGCAGAAAAAAAACTTTAGATTACATCGTAACTAAAGGAACTGTGTGAGTGGAAGCCCCTTACACAAGGGCGAACGAAAACCTTGTGGAGAGTTAGAAGTTAGGGGAGTGACAAAAAATGGAGAAAACAGTTAAGAACGCAAAACTTTATAGTTGAAAAGAGGGGATAGTTGTCTAGAAGATTCCGTTGAGGTGATAGATGGAGGAACTGATTTTTTGTGACATTGAAAACTATCGTATTTTATGTCCCACGCAATTTTTTTTTTTTTTTTTTAACAATAGGACGGACCCTATCAGGTCCATAAGTCTTCCGAGGATTTAGCCCAGCAAAGGCATAGAGAATATTATTACGAAAAAAAAAAATATATATATTTGTTACTATGAAGTAATCAGAGGGAGGAGGAGAAGAGAAGGGAGAAGTCCAGAACCAACCAAGGAAGAGTTATTAGCAAAGGTTTGAGAAAAAAAAGTGAAGTGTAACCCCTTGAATACTGGTTCACATTTTTACCTTTAGATTTGTGAACGATTAAACCATTTTATTGACATTAAGAAGAGTCTATGGTAGTCAAAATATTAATGGCCACAGTCTTCCCTATTTTAACCACTTATATAAGTTTCTGAAGCTATATAAAATCACAAAAATTAAGTACAATGAATATGAAAATTCATCATGGTGCTAAAGGGGGTTAAGAGACAGATGAGATGGCAGTGGTGCCATCAGGATGGAATAAAGGAGGGAAAAATAAAGAAGTAAAGTTATAGGAGTTGTTTTTTGGCCCAATGTTAAAAAATTCAAGAGCAGTTGGAGTATCAAAGTTGGTTTTGGTTTTTAATTTTAGGCGCCGCAACTACATAGGTCATGTAGCGCCTCTGCAATATTTTAATAAAGTCAATATTGATAAAAATTAAAAACAATTAAAAACAATAAGATAAAAGGTAACTAAAAAAAACCTAAAATTACAAAATTTAAATAAAATATTAAAAATACATATAATAAAATGAAATAAAATTCATACATTGGGGAGAAGTCCAGCTTCTCCCAGGTACCTGTACACGTCATGGCCAGGAGCCAGATATGCTACACCAAGCACCTTTGAGAGATCGTAGACACCGCTATCGCTACTGCGACACCGGTAGAGGTAGCGGTGTCGTAACTCGATAAAACTAGGGCACTCTACCAGAAGGTGCCGCACGGTGAGCGGCACCAAGCAGTCATCACAATAAGGTTGTGGGTTCCTGGTCAAGAGGTACCTTTGTGTAAGGTACGTGTGACCTATACGCAGTCGCGCCAATAAAGTCTGTGCATGGCGATCCCGGACATGGGTGTATGTCCACTGAGGGATAGAGGAATTAGTGAGCTCTCCCATATTCGTTAGCCATCTCCTCTGCCAAATTACTGCAACTGCCTCACGAATTAGATGAAATACATCTCGAAACGGAACAGGGGCAGGAGATGGAGCGCGACTTGCTGCCTCTTTAGCGAGGAACACCTACGTGACCAGGAACCCAACAGAACCCAACACGATATCCTCGTTGTGTAAGAAGACATAGCCACTCCAGGGCTGATAAAACCAAAGGGTTAAAGGATATAGTGCAAGAAAGAGAGGAGTAAGAGCACTGCGACAGTCACAAAAAATTGTAAAAAACGAAACCGGGAGAGTAAAAATAATCTGTAAAGCTAGGACTATGGCAGACAGCTCCGCAGTAAAGACGGATGCCACTGAAGGAAGGCTGCCCGACCGATAAAAAGAGGGGAAAACAACACTAAACCAAACGCCTGCGTCAGATTTGGAACCATCAGTAAAAACGGGGATGTCATCAGAATGGATAAAAAAAAAAGTGTTCTAAAAATCGTGGTTGGGACAGAATTGGTAGAAAGTCCTTCTTGCCATCCATGGCAGGAGGGCATAATGAGATAACTGGAAAGAGCCAATAACCAACTCGTGGGAGACGGAAAGAGTACACAGGAGTGGGCTCGATAGATAAATCCGCCATGAGATTTGCAGCTTGATGGCCAAAAGGTTTAGGGAGACCAGGTCGAGTGACATACACCTCCGAACGAGAGTCCCGCAATACTGACAGACAAGCAATCACTAAGGTAGCTACGAGCAGCATCTTTAATGGGCCAAACGTTTCGACATTTCATCTTATGTCATCATCAGTGGTTTAAAATAAAACGATAAAACAAATATAAGTATAAAAGAATAAAGTAAAAATACACCCACTAATAGACTAAGTATTGGAGATGTCCGAAATGCACCCGTAGCCAAGCGGACCCCAGCAAGATGCACGGAGTCAAGCACGCGTAGCCGTGCATCCGTTGGGGATGAGTAGATCTCACAGCCGTATTCCAGCTTTGGAAGTATAAGTGTACGGTGCAGAAGCAGCAAAGTGTCCCTGTCCGTACCCCAAGAGGTGTGACTTAAAACCCGAAGAAGAGATAGTGCCGTCCTGCAAGAAGCTTTAAGAGAACGGAAATAGGGAACCCAAGTAAGACGGTTGCCAAACAATAGGCCAAGATATCGAGTGGCCTCCGCACATGTGATGCGTCTATTGGCTAAATATAAATCAGGATCTGGATGAACGCCACGATTACGACAAAAATGCATAGACACGGTCTTTGAGGTGGAGAATCAAAAACCGTTCATGTTGGCCAAACTGGATACCCTATTAATCGCCAGTTGAAGCTTGCGCTCAATCAGTGACATCCTAGCAGCAGCAAAAGAGATGCACAAGTCGTCCACATATAAAGAGAGGGGGGGGGTTAAAATTAGGCGCCGCAACGGCGGAGGTCACATGGCACCGCTAAAATTCCTAATGGAAAACAAAAAGGTTTAAAAGAAAAATGATAAAGTGACTAAAAACAGGTAAAAACAATAAAATTTAAAGTAACAAATTTTTTTTTTAAATAAAATTAGATAAAACATTAATAAAATACATATAATAACAAAACTCACAGGTTTGGGAGAAGGCCAGCTTCTCCTAAAAACTTAAAAACGTCATGGCCCTGACCGCTATCTCTACCGCGACATCGGTAGATGTAGCGGTATCTTAAGTCAGTCAAACTGGGGCACTCCACTAGTAGGTGCCGCACCGTAAGCGGCACCAAGCAGTCATCACAGTAAGGTTGACGGTCCCTGGTCAGGAGTTACCTTTGTGTAAGGTACGTGTGACCTATACGAAGTCGCTCCAGAGCGCGACTTGCTGCCTCTTTAGCGAGACGGTCTGCGTGTTCATTCCCTGGAACACCAACATGACCAGGGACCCAATAAAACCCAACACGATATCGTCGTTGGGTAAGAAGATATAGCCACTCCAGGGCTGATGAAATCAAAGGGTTAAGGGAGACAGTGCAAGAGAGAGCAGTAAGAGCACTGCGACAGTCAATAAAAATTGTAAAAGACGAAACCGGGAAAGTAAAAATAATCCGTAAAGCTAAAACTATGGCAGACAGCTCCGCAGTATAGACGGAGGCTACCGAAGAAAGGCTGCCACACCGATAAAAAGAGGGGAAAACCACACTAAATCCAACGCCTGCGTCAGATTTGGAACCATCAGTAAAAACGGGGATACCATAAGAATGGATAAAAAAGTGTTCTAAAAACCGTGTGTGGGACAGAGCTGGCAAAAAATCTTTTTTGCCATCTATAGCAGGAGGGCATAATGAAACAACCGGAAGCTGCCAATAACCAACTCATGGGAGCCGGAAAGAGTAGACGGGAGTGGGGTCGATGGACAAATCCATCATCAGGTTTACCACTTGAAGGCCAAAAGGTTTAGGTAGACTCGGTCGAGTGTCATACGCCTGCGAACACGAGTCCCGCAACATCGACATACAAGGGACAGAATCTGAAAGACGGTGGGTGCGAAACCAACACCGAGCATCGAAGACTGGCGCCGGAGGTAGAGTATCTGCTGGATAAAAATAGGAAGGTGGCCACGGAGACAAAACTTAAACAGGGAATGTAAAATCCCATGAGGTCAAAAAATACAGTAACCTGGTGGTGGTGATTATCAAAAGCCTCACAAATAGAAGACTCTAGGGATAAAAGAGCATCCGTAGAAGACCTTATTTTTCGGAAGGCGTACTGTACCGATGACAAGTACTTCCCACTCTCCAAGTACCAAATAAGTCTTACATTTACCATTTTTTCTAACACTTTACAAATACAAGACGTCAAAGATATAGGATGGTAATTCGTAGCCTGCAGATGATCCTTCCCAGGCTTCGGAAATGGGAGAACCACTGCCACAGCCTAAGAAGTAGGAAAGTCATATTATGAAGATTTAATAAAAAGTTAAAAGCCCGGTCAGACATGTGGCGCAAGAAGGCATATGGAATATCATCTTGGCCAGGAGAAGAGTCATGACACTGGGACAAAGCAGTCCGCAACCCGGAGGCAGAGAAAGGGACATTATAAGACTCCCCTCCTGTGGAAAAAAAAAATTATGCCGAGAGATTCCATTCTCTGGCGGTGACCTGCGCCTGGAGCTGCAGGATGCCTCCGGGAAACATAGGCAAAGTGCTCCGCGAAGAGATCGGTGAAAGTCCTAGGGTCTGCCACCGTTCGCCCAGCAGACAACAAAACTGGTGGGGGAGGAGCAGAATACTTTCCAGCAATTCGCCGGACTTTGTTAAAGACATCCGTAAGAGGAGTGTGGGCATTAAAGGAAGACACATAAGCTTTCCAAGAGGCTCTTTGTGCCTCTTTCAAAATGCGGTGGGCCCGAGCTCGGCAGCACCGAAAAGCTTCCAGACACTGCAGGTCCCAACGATGTTGCCGGAGACGAGAGAAAGCTGCACGTTTCTCTTTCTCCGCTGCAGTGCATCCTGCGTTCCACCAAAGAACGGGAGGGCGCTTAGTAAAGCGACCTGACGTTCTAAGGATTGTCTGAAGCGCTACTTAAATTAAAATATCGGTAAAATAATGAACAGCCTCAGCACAAGTAGAAAAGTCAGCCAGCGGACGGATAAAAGAGCTACGGTCTGTGAATCGAGGCCAATCTGCCTTGTCCAAAACTCAGCGTGGGGGCCAGATCTGTGGCTCAGATTTCACAGATTCTAATAAAATCGAAAAGTGGTCACTACCGTGTAAATCTGGTAGGACCCGCCAATTACAATCGAGTAAAGAATTAGATGTACAAATAGAAAGATCTATAGCCGTAAAAGTCCCACTAGGACTATGGAAATGTGAAACATCCCCAGAATTTAAAACCTCCAATCCCTCAACCTCAATAAAAGAACCGATTAAAACTCCAGGAGGATTACTAGCACCTTCAATCAACAATGGGTGACGGCCGTTAAAATCTCCTAACAAGAGGAATGGTGAAGGTAGCTGACGCACCAGGCCGTGAAGCTCACCCCTGAAGACAGGAAGCCGAGGAGGGAGATATAAACTGCAGATGGTGTACAGTCGTACCATAAAGACCTTAACAGCAACCACCTGAAGCGGAGAGTTAAGTTGTACCGGGATAACAGGTATATCCTGACGGACTAGAATAGCTGTGCCACAGTGGTGACCCTGGTCAGGGAAAGGAGTGTTAAAAAAGGCACGATAGCCAGGAGGACTAGAATAAGTACTATCACCTATCATAGTCTCTTGTAGAGCTACACAGGCTGGAGAGAACTCCGACAGCAAAGCTCGGAGTTCCCCCCACGAGGCGCAAAGGCCTCTAGAGTTCCACTGTAGAAGCTTGAAGTCGACTATTTGGGTGTAGTGGACGAGCGAGCCTTTTGAGGCTGCCCGTGACTGACCTGACTAGAAATAATGAAACGACGAGAAGACAGCGGGGGTTGAGATGTGCCGGGTCGTTGGACCGCAGCCTTTCGGCTTATCGGTGGGTGATGCGAACTATCATCACATATACCGGTCCTCGGAGGACGAAGACTGGACTGCACTTTCTGATACAGTGGGTCCGTGAGGGACGGCTGTGACAATATCATCCATGCTTAGACCGTCCTCATCACAAGAAGCCCGATCTAAGACGGAGGGCATCACAGAAACTACTGGAGCTACTATTGCAGAATGGTCCCTCGAGGACTGACGATCACGTAAACCGGGAGAAACTTTAGACTGTTTAGGCTGAGCTAAATTTATCGGTGCTGTTTGGTCAGGCCCTTCAAAATCTTAGGCGATACAGGTGCCAAATGGACATCAACTAAATGGGTGACTTTGGTCAAGTCCGTATTTGTCTCGTCACTTCTAAGAGTTGACTCAACCGAGTCATCGGACAATAGGGCAAACCTATTGGCCAAATGAACAGGACCACCCGCCCCAACTGAGCGAGAGGTAGCAGGAGTTGTCGTCTTCGGACCGGCCAACTCAGCAGAAGAGCGAGCGGCCAAAGCAGCATAGGATGTCGCACCAGTACCGTCCTTCTGGCGGTACAGGAATTCACGGCGGGCGCTACCTAGGCTTATAAACTGAGTGTTAGCAAGTTCTAGAATGTCCTGCTCCAGGCGATACCTGGGGCATTGCTTGGAACGTACCTGGTGAGCATCACGGCAATGGAAACAATAAGCTGCACCATTGCAATGCTCCTCTGAATGTGAGTCGAGTGCAGAGCAATAACCACATCGGGAAGCTTCCTTACACGAGCTTTTCCCGTGACCGTACCCATAGAATGAGAAGCACTGAAGAGGACGGGAAATAAAACGCCTCACCCTAAGATTAATAGGTCCGATATTAACACGGTCAGGGAGGGTGGAGCCAAAAAAGGTGAGAAGGACCATGTTGGAGGAGTTTCTCATCTTAGTCACGTTTTGCACAGAGGTAAGACACATTGCTAGTATTTCCTCCTCTGGAAATTCATAAAGGTCTAAACACAACATATAAACACAACCTTTACTATAATTAAAGGTGGGATGAGCCTTAATAGTCTCAAACATGCTGTCAGTAGGGCATGGGAGATGTTGCAGCATCCTTGCTTGTGTAATATCTTTACCTCGCACTAGCACCCCTTTACCATATTTCTTGAGGTTTCCCTTAGGAATAGTGCCGATATCTTTGGCAAGATACCGGGAGGCAGGAATGAAGTTCCCACGCCCATTTCTATAGTACGCCACAAACCAACGAGGAGGCGTGATCTGGCGGACCTCAGGAACTGAATTCTCTAAATAGTTTTCAAAACCATTTGGGATGTAATCCATGTCACTGTCTGAAATATTACGTGACTGGAGAAATTCTGTTTTTAAAACTGGCCGGCGAGGGGCAGAGATGCTACATGTTCATAAGCTAAACGGGCTTCATCACATGACATAAACGTAACGTCACATAGCAGCGGTTAGAAGGAAAGTTCTTATCATAAACCAGTCGAATGCGAACAACCGTACCATACGCCTTGAGAAGTGAGTGCAAGGTATAATAGGAAAATGATGGATTAACATTTACCATTACAAGAGAGTCATATGTAGCAGAAATGCGTCCCTCAGAAGAACTTCCAGAACAGGAGACTGCTGTGGGAGGCCTTTGTGGAGGGGAATCCTCCTCCTTACTCAGACCTGAAGATGACATCTCGTGGGCCAGGTCAGCCACCTCACGAGAACCTGGATGTTTTTTTGTTTTCCTATAAAAAAAAAAAAAAAACAGCTACGCAAAAAATTGCCTCCAGGGGCAAGGGAAACCACCTACTGGGACTACAATGGAAGGGAGCGCTGGCTGCCGTAGACGGGGTATCTCGTCCCCATGCGGACCAGTCGTTTTAAAAACAGGCCCCACATGATACGAATGTTTGTCCACGACAGAGCTGAGACCCCCCTCCCAAAGCATATCAGCCTGGACACCCAACCATCCAGCACAGGACGGCCCGTATTGGGCGATCCCTCCAACGGGTGGCTCCGCTGGTCCACTGGCAGCCTACGTAGGAACCATTTAGTCTGGCCCCTCACTGGCGACCGTACTAGCATGGGTAGTTCTTTTCCCCTCGAAAGGGCAGAGCAGGGGCCTAAGCCCCCTCTAGCTTAGCTCGCCAGATCACAGGGGCACGCAAGCCCCCACCACGACAAGGTTGTTCCCATCTGGGGGAGTGTCCACAACAGAGGTAAGACCCCTCTCAAAGCATCCCAGCCTGGACACCCAACCATCCAGCACAGGACGGCCCCTATTAAGCGATCCCTCCAGCGGGTGGCTCCGCTGGTCCACCTTACTAGCACGGGTAGCCCTCTCCTCCTCGAAAGGGAAGAGCAGGGGCCTAAGCCCCCTCTAGCCTAGCTCGCCAGGTCACAGGGGCACGCAAGCCCCCCCATCACGACAAGGTTGTTCCCATCTGGGGGGGGGTGGAGTATCAAAGGTTTTAAGATTTTATGTTTATGAAGAAGTGTTTGTCAAGTTGAAGAAAAGACGAGGCATGATTCCGGACAGAAATATAAGGTGCATTGGATTCAGGAGATGGAAGGCGTATGTACTTTTTTTTTGTGAGGAGATACTCTATTATGTATAGAAAGAAAACTGGCTGTGTTAAACTAAAGTTTAAAGGGTTTAGGTTGAGAGAAAGAATAAGGAATGTACGCCTCCATGCCAGACACTATCACCTCTGTTACACGCTCAGCACAGAGATGTGTCTCTGACACATCTCTGATATGTTTATTTCGAGGTTGCGTTTCGACTTCCATATCACTCTCTCGCAACATATTTTTTTTTTTTTTTTTTACGTAGGGAAGAGGGCCAGCCAAGGGCAAAAAAAAAAAGAAAGTTAGAAAAAAAGCCCACTTGAGCGCTGGCTCTCCAAAGAGTAGAAAAAGTGCCAAAATCGTCAGCCAGAATTAGGGGAGCAAATGCCTCGATACTTCCCTCTTAAAAGAAGACAAGTTGTAGGAATTTGGAAATACAGATGCAGGGAGGGAGTTCCAGAGTTTACCAGTGAAAGGGATGAATGATTGAGCGTACAGGTTAACTCTTGCATTAGGGAGTTGGACAGAATAGGGATAAGAGGAAGAAAAAAGCCTTGTGCAGCGTGGCCGCAGGAGGAGGGAAGGCATGCAGTTAGCAAGATCAGTAGAACAGTTACCATGAAAATAGCAATAAAATATAGAAAGGGATGCAACATTTCGGCGGTTAGAAAGAGAGTGAAGACAGTTAGTCAGAGGAGGGGAGTTGATGAGACGGAGAGCTTTCGATTCCACCCTATCAAGCAAAGCTGTGTGACTGGAATCCCCCCAAACATGCGAAGAGTACTCCATACAGGGACGGATAAGGCCCTTATACAGAGTAAGCAGTTGGAAGGGCGAGAAAAACTGGTGGAGACGCCTCAGAACACCTAACTTCATAGAAGCTGTTTTAGCAAGAGATGTGATGTGATTATGAGCAAAGGACAGACCGAGGATATTCATTGTGGAAGAGGAAGACAGTTGAGTATCATTGAAGAAGAAGGGATAGTTGTCTGGAAGGTTGTGTCGAGTTGATAGATGGAGGAATTGAGTTTTTGAGGCATTGAAAACTACTAGATTTTCTCTGCCCCAATCGGAAATTTTAGAAAGATCGGAAGTCAGGCGTTCCGTGGCGTCCCCGCGTGATCTGTTAATTTCCTGAAGGGTTGGACGTCTCTGAAAGAACGTGGAAAGATGTAGGGTGGTATCATCAGCGTAGGAGTGGATAGGGCAAGAAATTTGGTTAAGAAGGTCATTAATGAATAATATAAAGAGAGTGGGTGACAGGACAGAACCCTGAGGAACACCACTATTAATAGGTTTAGGAGAAGAACAGTAGCCGTCTACCACAGCAGCAATAGAGCGGTCGGAAAGGAAACTTGAGATAAAGTTGCAGAGAGAAGGATAGAAGCCGTAGGAGGGCAGTTTTGAAATCAAAGCTTTATGCCAGATTCTATCAAAAGCTTTTGATATGTCTAACGCAACAGCAAAAGTTTCACCGAAATCTCTAAAGAGGATGACCAAGACTCAGTAAGGAAAGCCAGAAGATCACCAGTAGAGCGACCTTGACGGAAGCCATATTGGCGATCAGACAGAAGATTGTGAAGTGACAAATGTTTGAGAATCTTCCTATTCAGGATAGATTCAAAAACTTTAGACAAGCAAGAGATTAAAGCTATAGGACGGTAGTTTGAGGGGTTAGAACGGTCACCCTTTTTAGGAACAGGCTGAATGTAGACGAACTTCCAGCAGGAAGGAAAGGTAGAAGTCGATTGACAAAGTTGGAAGAGTTTGGCCAGGCAAGGTGCAAGCACAGAAGCACAGTTTTTTAGAACAATAGGAGGGACCCCATCAGGTCCATAAGCCTTCCAAGGGTTTAAGCCATCAAGGGAATGGAAAACATCATTACGAACAATTTTGATTGTAGACATGAAATAGTTAGAGGGAGGAGGAGAGGGAGGGACAAGCCCAGAATCGTCCAAGGTGGAGTTGTGAGCAAAGGTTTGAGATATGAGTTCAGCTTTAGAGACAGAAGAGATAGCAGTGGTGCCATCAGGATGAAATAAAGGAGGGAAAGATGAAGAAGTGAAGTTATTTGAGATGTTTTTGACTAGATGCCAGAAGTCACGAGGAGAGTTTGAGTTTGAAAGATTTTGACATTTCCTATTTATGAAAGAGTGTTTGGCAAGTTGAAGAACAGACTTGGCATGATTCCGGGCAGAGATATAAAGTACATGAGATTCAGGAGATGGAAGGCTCAAGTACCTTTTGTGGGCAACCTCTCTATCATGTATAGCACGAGAACAGGCTGAGTTAAACCAAGGTCTAATTATTAGAAGGTTTAGGTTGAGAAAAAGAATGAGGAATGTATGCCTCCATGCCAGATACTAACACCTCTGTTATGCGTTCAGCACAAAGAGATGGGTCTCTGACACGGAAGCAATAATCATTCCAGGGAAAATCACCATAATACCTCCTCAGGTCCCCCCAACTGGCAGAAGCAAAAGGCCAGAGGCACCTTCGCTTTGGGGGATCCTGCGGAGGGATTGGAAAAATAGGACAACGGAGATGATAGGGTGACAGCATAAGCAGAAGGGTTAGCGGTGAGGAAGAGATCAAGAATGTTGGGCGTGTCTCCAAGACGGTCAGGAATACGAGTAGGGTGCTGCACCAGTTGCTCTAGGTCATGGAGGATAGCAAAGTTGAAGGCTAGTTCACCAGGGTGGTCAGTGAAGGGAGAGGAAAGCCAAAGCTGGTGGTGAACATTGAAATCTCCAAGAATGGAAATCTCAGCGAAAGGGTAGAGGGACAGAATGTGCTACACTTTAGAAGTTAAGTAGTTGAAGAAATTACTATAGTCAGAAGAGTTAGGGGAGAGATAAACAGCAAAGATGAATTTAGTTTGAGAGTGACTGTTAAGTCATAACCAGATGGTGGAAAGTTCGGAAGACTCAAGAGCGTGGGCACGAGAGCAAGAAGTCGTTCCGTACATAGACGCAACATCCAGCTTTGGAATGAAAATGAGAATAGAGAAAGTAGGAGGGAACAGAGAATGGGCTACTGTCTGTTGCCTCAGACAGCTGTGTTTCGGTGAAGAAAAGATGAGGTTTAGTAGAGGAGAGGTGGTGTTTCACAGATTGAAAATTAGATCTATGACCGCGAATGTTGCAGAAGTTAATGTAGAAAAAGTTGAGGGAGGTGTCAAGGCATTTGTGGTCTTCAACAGGAGAGGTGTCCTGGGGACATTTTTGGTCCCCTCTCCAGAGGGGGACTCCGAGGCGTTGTTTATTTTGGGTCCTATTTTTCTTTTAAATTTTGATTTGGAGTGAAGGGTGTATGTAGTTTTGTGGTAATGTAACTGCTGTAATCGTTATCAGATTTGGTTCGTTTATATTTAGCATGTAGGTTTTTTTTTTTCGTGACGATGATGTGTTTTATACTGTGTGTCATCCATTGGGAATTTTTTATGATATTTATACGTTTTCGAACTTGTTGAATCCATTTACTTTCTATTTCAAGGAGAATATTAGTAAAAGGCTGAACACGTTTACTCTATGTCTTTATTTGCGAAGACTATTTGCCAATTAATTCTTCGTAATTGTAGTTTAAGTCCTAGCGAGTTACCTTTCTTATAGTTAGGGACTAAGGGCTGTACTTTTAAAACCTCCGACTTTGGTGGTGAACGCCTTGCGAAGATTCGTCAGGAGAGGACATGAGTGAGGGTGTCCTTACGCCATAGTGGGCGATGGGTGCGCCTGGCGAACGAGTGTTGCTAAGCGCTAACATCTTGTATTCCCGCTCTATGTAACGCGTCGGCCACCGAAAAAAGGGCGCGAAATTCACGTTTGTTTACATCTGGCTAGCAGCATGGCTTCTACAAGCAACTCCTCTGTCTCATCTTGTGCTTCTCCTTTGTCCTTTTTTGATAAAAAGTCACTTGTGAAACTCATTAAAGAACGCTTTGATGTCCTTAATGACAAGTCGACCAAATCCTATGCTTCAAACAAGAAGGTTCAATCAAGACAAGCAATAGCAAGAAAGTTTTGTGACTCCACAGGTCACCAAAAAACTCCCTTCCAGTTAGGCAAGATATGAGAGAACATCAAAGCTAGGTGAGTTACATTGATTTTGAAAGCTGCATGTCTAATGGATGCAAATGTAAACTCATTTTAATGGTCCTTTTCTAAAATAAACTAACCTAATCTAAGGCATCTGGCATATCCCAAACACCCATCACAGTGACCCTCGAGTGAGGTAGTGTCGTGATTGTAGTCTAATGTAATATAACTGTCCTAAACAAACTAATCAAAGCATCCTACGAATGTTGGAAGAAGCACTTGCAAGCTGGACTGAATGGACTGGTAACACTAGAGTAACTGAGGTGGAGCTAGATTTCATAGGATTGCTTCATATTGTTCTTGGTCCTACAGTACAATGACTAGGTACTTCTCATATTCATATTATGTGGTGTTACTATAGCATGAGGGCTACCTTAATATAATCTAACTTAGCCTAACAGGTTAAATGAGGTAGACCTCATGCTATTGTAATTCATATTATTCTATATATTTTGAACCAGAAATATGTGTCTCAAATTGTTAGATAAAAACACTGCTGCTGTAGTGTGATTCAGGTTAGTTTTGCCAGGTTAGGTATATGTTAGTTCATTTGTGTGTGTGTGTGTGTGTGTGTGTGTGTGTGTGTGTGTGTGTGTGTGTGTTTGAATGAAATTGCTTTACAGATTTTATCAAGCAATCTTGATTTTTAAGGGAAGGTGTTAGGAGAAACAGCCAGATAACCAATATGTTTAACTGATACCTATATCAGTTCCTCCCCCCAAAAAAATATTCTGAGTAGGAGTAGGATAGAGGATGGTTTAAGATTTTACAGATTTTAGTAGCGTTGACACAACTAGTGGTTCAGTTGAACATGATAAATTATAAGATTGCTTTATATTATCAAGTTAAGTGTTGAAAACTTACTCAGATAATAACCATAATGAAAAACCTTTCCAGAAGCAAGAATGATTACTCGCGGCACAAGGCTGAGATGGTGAAGACAGGAGGTGGTAAGCCACCAAAGCCTGTAGATCCTCTTTCACAAAGCTGAACAATGAATTGGATCCACTATGCAACACATAGGACAGTGATCACGGACACCGCACAGTTGTTGTAGAAAATGAAGGTGAGTCAAGATGAGGCAGTGAGGATTTTTTTTTTTTTTTTAACCTTGGTGCTGTTTTTGGTATGATAGCCAAACTCCTTATACTTCAATACCTGGTTTGCCAAATGTAGTTGCTATTCCAACTGAACTTAACCAAACAGCCATACCTATTTAACTAACCAAAATAAACGTAAGCAAACAAGGTGCATAACATACCAGCAAAAATCACAAATTAGAGAATCAGTTAATTTATTATTTATCTTCATGTGAGCTAAAACTAAAAAATATGTAATTTAATTCTTCAGTTGATGGGTCTATGCAACTTTCTCTGTCACAGCTGGAGAATCCTGTCCCGTCCCTCCTCAGCAAGTGCCCCATGGTGGTCCAGCTACCCCTGCTCAGCCAGTGCTCCACAACGGTCCCGGTGTCCCTCCTCAGCCAGTGCTCCACAGCAGTCTTACTGCCAGTGACTCCAAGGCCAATGAAGAGGCACTTGGTAAAGAAGAAGCTGGTACAAGATGCAAAGCAAGGATCTTTGAAGTTAGTTGAAGAAAGATATCAGCGAAACATGGAAGCCGATGAGCGTTTGTTTCAAGAACGGGTAGAACTGTTTCGCCATGAGAAACAGTTAATAACATCATATTATGCAAAAAAAAAAAAAAAAAATAGACCTAAAAATAAAACATGAAATTGCATGGCATGAAAAAGAAATGTCCTGTCTAACTATCTCTATTTTATATATATATATATATATATATATATATATATATATATATATATATATATATATATATATATATATATATATATATATATATATATATATATATATATATATATATATATAATATATGCCAGCCAGTGCAGACAACATAGTAGTACTGTGCTATTAAACACAATGCTCAGTTCTACTTTATTATTAACCCACAAATTAATCTGTTAGGAATGACCTGGAAAACAACAAACACGACAAGTGTGTGTGTATGTGTGGGAGGGGGGGAGGCGTTAAAATAAGGCGCCGCTACGAAATGTTAAAAAAAGAAATCGTAAAAAAAAAAAAAAAAAAACTAAAAGCAATCAAAAACTACATAACTAAAAATAAACTAAAATTCTGAAATCAAAAGTAACTAAAATATAGTATACAATAAAAGTTAATAAAACATTAAAATACATATGAGACAAATACAATTCACAGCTTTATGAAAAGTCCAGCTTCTCACAAAAATCTAAAAACGTCATGGCCCTGGGCCAGGCACTCTGGTCCAAGGAGCTTTGAGATATAATAGACACATGGGAGTATGTCAACAAAGGGAGTATGGAAGTAGTGATCTCTCCCATTTTCGAGGTTGCGACCCCCGTTAGCCATCTTCTCTGCCAAATTGTTGCAATCGCCACACGAATTAGATGAAAAGGGGCAGGAGATGGAGCGCGACTCGCTGCCTCTTTAACGAGGCGGTCTGTATGTTCATTCCCAGGAACACCAACGTAACCAGGGACCCAACAGAACCCAACACGATATCCTCTTCTGGTAAGTAGATATAGCAACTCTAGGGCTGATAAAATCAATGGGTGAAGAGAGATGGTGGAAGAGAGAGCAGTAAGAGCACTGCGACAGTCACTAAAAATTGTAAAAGACGAAACCGGTAGAGTAAAAATAATCTGTAAAGCTAGGACTATGGCAGACAGCTCCGCAGTAAAGACGGATGCCAATAAAGGATGAGGGGGATTTAAAATTAGGCGCCGCAACGGCGGAGGTCATATGGCGCCGTTACAAAAAGGTAAAAAGAAAATATGAAAAAAAAAGGAAACAAAGGGATTAAAAACTATAATAGTAAAAACATCGTAAAAAAAAAAACTAACTAAAAGCAATTAAAAATTATGCAATTAAAAGTATCCAAAATAGATAAACAAATAAGTAAATACAATAAAATTAAATAAAATTCACATATTTAGGAGAAGGCCCGCTTCTCCACAAAAAAACTAAAAACATCATGGCCTTGGCCCAGGCACTCTGGCCCAAGGACCTTTGAGATATAATAGACACTGGTATCTCTACCGCGACAGCGGTAGAGGTAGCGGTGTCTTTAATCAGTCAAACTAGGGCACTCCACAAGTAGGTGCCGCACCGTAAGCGGCACCAGACAATTATCACAGTAAGGTTGAGGGTCCCTGGTCAAGAGGTACCTTTGTGTAAGGTACGTGTGACCTATACGAAGTCGCGCCAATAAAGTCTGTGCACGGCGATCCCGGACATGGGTGTAAGTCCACTGAGGGAGTGTGGAAGTAGTAATCTCTCCCATTTTTGAGGTTGCCACCCCTGTTAGCCATCTCCTCTGCCAAAGTGCAGCAACTGCCTCGCGAAATACAGGAAATACATCTCGGAACGGAATAGGGGCAAGAGATGGAGCGCGACTTGCTGCCTCTTTAGCGAGGCGGTCTGCGTGTTCATTCCCTGGAACACCTACGTGACCAGGGACCCAACAGAACCCAACACGATATCCTCTTCTGGTAAGTAGGTATAGCCACTCCAGGGCTGATAAAACCAGAGGATTAAGGGAGACAGTGCAAGACAGAGCAGTAAGAGCACTGTGAGTCACTAAAAATTGTAAAAGACGAAACCAGGAGAGTAAAAATAATCTGTAAAGCAAAAACTATGGCAGACAGCTCCGCAGAAAAGACGGAAGCTAACGAAGGAAGGCTGCCAGACCGATAAAAAAAGGGGAAAACCACACTAAACCCAACGCCTGCGTCGGATTTGAAACCATCAGTAAAAACAGGGATATCATCAGAATGTATAAAAAAGTGTTCTAAAAACCGTGTGTGGGACAGAGCTGGCAGAAAATTCTTGCCATCCATGGCAGGAGGGCATAATGAGATAACAGGAAGCTACCAATAAGCAACTCGTGGGAGACGGAAAGAGTACACAGGAGTGGGGTCGATTGATAAATCCGCCATGAGATTTGCAACTCGAAGGCCAAAAGGTATAGGGAGACTCGGTCGAGTGACATACGCCTGCGAGCGCGAGTCCCGCAATATTGACAGACAGGGGACAAAATCAGGAAGACGCTGGGTGCAAAACCAACACCGAAGCATCGAAGACTGGCAACGGAGGTCGAGCGGCCAGAATCCAGCATCCACTAGTATGCTAGGTATTGGAGATGTCCGAAATGCACCCGTATCCAAGCGGACCCCTGCATGATGCACGGAGTGAAGCGTGCGTAGTCGTGCATCCGTTGCAGAGGAGTAGATCTCACAACCGTATTCTATCTAGCTTTGAAAGGATTAGTGTACGGTGAAGCAGCAACAAATTGTCCCTGTCCGCACCCCAAGAAGTGTGACTTAAAACCCGAAGAAGGGATAATGCCTGCCGACAAGACACCTTAAGAGAACGGAAATGGGGAACCCAGGTGAGACGGTTGTCAAAAAAAAGATATTGAGTCGCCTCCACGCATGAGAGGCGTCTATTGGTGAGGTATAAATCCGGGTCTGGATGGACACCACGGTTGCGACAAAAATGCATGGCTACGGTCTTCGAGGTGGAGAATCGAAAACTTTCATGTTTGCCCAACTGGACACCATATTGATCGCCCGTTGGAACATTCTAGCAGCAGCAAAAGATATACATAAATCATCAACATATAAGGAACTGTGAATGCCATCTGGGTGAGTATCAATAACAATTTATGGCAACTGCGAATAATGTAACACTAAGAATACTTCCCTGTGGAACGCCATCCTTTAGATCAGTAGCCTCAGAGAGAACACTCGTACCCGTAAAAAACGTCTGGATAACAAGTACTTCCCCCTCTCCAAGTACCACATAAGTCTTATTACATTTACCATCTTTTCTAACACTTTACAGACACAGGATGTCAGAGATATAGGAGGACAGCTCGTAGCCTGGAGGTGATCTTTCCCAGGATTAGGAAATGGAAGAACCACTGCGACGGCCCAAGAGGATGGAAAATCACCGGTATGCCAAATCATATTATAAAGATTTCATAAAAAGTAAAAAGACATGTGACGCAAAAGGCGTAAGGAATGTCGTCTGTACCAGGAGAAGAGTCATGACACTAAGACAAAGCAGTCCGCAACTCTGAAGCAAAGAAAGGCACATTATAAGACTTCCCCTCCAGCCAAAGAAAAGTTTATACTGAGGGATTCCATTCTCTGGCGGTGACGTGCGCCCGGGGCTGCAGGATCCTTCCGGGAAACTGGCAAAGTGCTCCGCGAAGAGGTCGGCGACAGTCTTAGGGTCTGCCACCGTTCGCCCAGCAGACAACAAAACTGGGGGGGGGGGGAGTGTTAAAATAAGGCACCACAACATCAGCGGTCATTTGGCGCCGCTACGAAATGTTAAAAAGCTATCGTAATATTAAAAAGACATCGGAAATAAAAATAAAAAAATAAAATAAAAAATAATAAATAAATAAACTAAAAGCAATTAAAACTACAAAACTAAAACAAAGTATAATTCTGAAATCAAAACTAACAAATACAGTATACAATAAAAGTAATAAAACATCAAAATACATATAATATAATCAAATAGAATTCACAGCTTTGGGAGAAGGCCAGCTTCTCCCAAAAAACGAAAACCATCATGGCCCTGGGCCAGGCACTCTGGTCCAAGGACCTTTGAGATATAATAGACGCCGCTATCTCTACTGCGACAGCGGTAGAGGTAGCGGTGTCTTAAGTCAGACAAACTAGTGCTCTCCACTAGGAGGTGCCGAACCGTTAGCGGCACCAAGCAGTCATCACAGAAAGGTTGAGGGTCCCTGGTCAACAGGAACTTATTTGTAAGGTACGTGTGACCTATACACTGTCGCGCCAATAAAGTATGTGCTCGGCTATCCCGGATACGAGTGTATGTCCACTGAGGGATAGAGGAAGTAGTGAGCTCTCCCATTTACGAAGTTGCTAGCCCCGTTAGCCATCTCCTCTCCCAAATTGCTGCAACTGCCTCACGAATTACAGGAAATACGTTTCGGGACAGAATAGGGGCAGGAGATGGAGCGCGACTTGCTGCCTCTTTAGCGAGGCGGTCTGCGTGTTCATTCCCTAGAACACCAACGTGACCAGGGACCCAACAGAACTTAACACGAAATCCTCTTCTGGTAAGTAGGTATAGCCACTCTAGGGCTGATAAAACCAAAGGGTTAAGGGAAATAGTGGAAGAGAGAGCAGTAAGAAAACTGCGAGAGTCACAAAAAAATTGTAAAAGAAGAAACCGGTAGAGTAAAAATGATCTGTAAAGCTAAGACTATGGCAGACACATCCGCAGTGAAGACGGATGCCACTGAAGGAAGACTGCCACACCGATAAAAAGAGGGGAAAACAGCACTAAATTTAACGCCTGTGTCGGATATGGAACCATCAGTAAAAACGGGAATATCATCAGAATGAGTTAAAAAGTGTTCTAAAAACCGTGAGTGGGACAGAGTTGGCAGAAAATTCTTCTTGCCATCCATTGCAGGAGGGCATAATGAAACAACCGGAAGCTGCCAATAACCAACTCATGGCAGACGGAAAGAGTACTCAGGAGTGGGGTCGATAGATAACTCTGCCATGAGATTTGCAACTCTTAAGGACAAAAAGTTTAGGGAGACTCGGTCGAGTGACATTTGCCTGAGAACGCGAGTCCCGCAACATTGACAGACACGGGACAGAATCGGGAAGACAATGGGTGCGAAACCAACACCGGAGCAGCGAAGACTGGCGCCGGAGGTCCAGCGGCCAGAAACCAGCATCCACTAGAAGACTAGGTATTGGAGATATCCGAAATGCACCCGTAGCCAAGCGGATCCCAGCATGATGCACGGGGTCAAGCGTGCGTAGTCGTGCATCCGTTGCGGATGAGTAGATCTCAGAGCCGTATTCTAGCTTCGGAAGTATGAGAGTACGGTGAAGCAGCAGCAACGTGTCCCTGTCCGAACCCCAAGAGGTGTGACTTAAAACCCGAATAAGGGTTAGTGCCGTCCTGCAAGACGCCTTAAGAGAACGGAAATGGGGAACCCAAGTAAGATGTTTGTCAAACAAGAGGCCAAGATATCGAGTGGCCTCCACACATGAGATGCGTCTATTGGCTGAATATAAATCGGGATCTGGATGAACGCCACGATTACGACAAAAATGCATAGACACGGTCTTTGAGGTGGAGAAACGAAAACCATTTATGTTGGCCCAACTGGATATTCGATTGATTGCCAGTTGAAGCTTTCGGTCAATCAGTGACATCCTAGCAGAAGCAAAGGAGATACACAAATCATCCATATAAAGAGCTGTGAACGCCATCTGGTAGAGTATCTATAATACAATTTATTGCGACTGCAAATAGTACTAAGAATACTTCCCTGTGGGACACCGTCATTTAGAGCAGTAGCATCGGAGAGAAGACTCCCCACTCGAACCCGTAAAAGACGTCTGGATAAAAACTGCTGGATAAAAATAGGAAGGTAGCCACGGAGACCAAAATTAAACAAGGAACGTAAAATCCCATGATACCAAGCTGTGTCGTAGGCCTTCTCCAGGTCAAAAAATACAGTAACCTGGTGGTGGTGATTAGCAAAGGCCTCACAAATAGAGGACTCTAGGGATAAAAGAGCGTCCATAGTAGACCGTATCTTACGGAAGCCATACTGTACCGATGACAAGTACTTTCCCCTCTCCAAGTACCACATAAGTCTTACATTTACCATCTTTTTTAACACTTTACAAATACAAGACGTCAAAGATATAGGACGGCAATTCGTAACCTGGAGGTGATCTTTCCCAGGCTTCGGAAATGGGAGAACCACTGCCACAGCACAAGAAGGTGGAAAATCACCGGTATGCCAAATGATATTATATACATTTAATAAAAAGTTAAAAGCCCGGTCAGACATGTGACGCAAAAAGGCATAAGGAATGTCGTCTGGACCAGGAGAAGAGTCATGACACTGGGACAAAGCAGTCCGTAACTCGGAGGCAGAGAAGGGGACATTATAGGACTCCCCTCCAGAGGAAGAAAAATTTATGCCGAGAGATTTAATTATCTGGCGGTAACGTGCGCCCGGGGCTACAGGATGCCTCTGGGAAACACTAGCAAAGTGCTCCGCGAAGAGGTCGGCGACAGTCCAAGGATCTGCCACCATTGGCCCAGCAGACAACAAAACTGGTGGGGGAAGAGCAGAATACTTCCCAGCAATTCGGCGGACTTTGTTGAAGACTTCCGTAAGAGGGGTGTGGGCATTAATGGAAGACACATAAGCTTTCCAAGAGGCTCTTTATGCTTCTTCCAAAACGCGCCGGCCCTAGCTCGGTAGCGCCGAAAAGCTTCTAGGCACTGCGGGTCCCCATGATCTCGCCGGAGACGAGAAAAAGCTTCCCGTTTCTCTTTCACCGCTTCAGTGCATGCTGCGTTCCACCAAAGAACAGGACGCTCAGTAAATCGGCCGGACGTCCTAGGGATTGTTTGAAGTGCTACTGAACGTATAAAATCGGTAAAATAATCAACAGCCTCAGCACAAGTACAAAATTTAGCCAACGGACACATAAAAGAGCTAAGATCTGTGAATCGAGTTCACTACCGTGTAAATCCGATAGGAACCGCCAATTAAAATCAAGGAAAGAATTAGATATACATATAGAAAGATCGATAGCTGTAAAAGTCCCAGTAGGAAATGTGTGACATCCCCAGAATTTAAAATCTCCAATCCCTCATCCTCAATAAAAGAACCGATTAAAGCCCCACGAGGATTACTAGCACATCCCACAATAGGTGACGGCCGTAGGCGGAGTCAGCTGACGCACCAGGCCGTCAAGCTCACCCCTGGAAACACGAACACGAAGAGGGAGATATAGAGTGCAAATAGTGTAGGATCGTCCCATAAGAAACTTTAACAGCAACCACCTGAAGAGGAGAGTTGAGTTGCAAGGGGACAACATGTATGTCTTGACGGAGTAGGATAGCTGTGCCACCGTGGTGGTCGTGGTCAAGGAAAGGAGTGCTAAAATAGGCACGATAGCCAGGAGGACTAGAATAAGTAATATCACAAAGCATAGTCTCTTGCAGAGCTACACAAGCTGGAGAGAACTCCGACAGTAAAGCTTGGAGTTCCCCCCACGAGGCGCGAAGGCCTCTACAGTTCCACTGTAGAAGCTTGAAGATGACTATTTGGGTACAGTGGACGGGCGAGCCTTTTGAGGCTGCCCGTGACTGACCTGACTAGAAATAATGAAACGACGAGAAGACACCGGGAGTTGTGATGTGCCGGGTCGTTGGACCGCTGCCTTTCGGCTTGCCGGTGAGTGATGCGAACCATCATCACTCCTACCGGTCCTCGGAGGACTCCACTTTTTGACACAGCGGGTCCATGAGGGACGGCTGTTACAATATCATCGGACGTCTCCATGCGAAGACCGTCCTCATCACAAGAAGCCCGATCTGAGACGGAGGGCATCACAGGAGGCTGAGCAGAAACAACTCGAGCTACCATTGCAGAGCGGTCCCTGGAGGACTCACGGTCACGTGCACCGGGAGACCCCTTAGATTGTTTAGGCTGAGCTAAATCTATCGACTGCGCAGAGCCGCGGTGCCGCTTGGTCAGGCACTTCATAGGCTTAGGCGATACAGCTGGCAAATAGACATCTACTACATGGGTTACTTTGTCAAGTCCGTATTGTTTTCATCACTTATAAGAGATGACTCAACCGAGTCATTGGACAAAACGGTAAACCTATTGGCCAAGTGAACAGGACCACCCGCCCCAACAAAGCAAGAGGTAGCAGAAGGGGGTTGTCTTTGGACCGGCAGACTCAAATGAAATGCGTGCGGCCAATGAAGCATAAAATGTCGCACCAGTACCGTCCTTCTGGCGGTACAGAAGTTCACGGCGGGTGCTACCGAGGCTAATAAACTGACTATTAGCTAGCTGTAGAATGTCCTGCTCCAAGCGATACCTAGGGCATTGCCTGGAACGTACCTGGTGAGTATCACGGCAATAAAAGCAATAAGCAGCAGCATTGCAATGCTCCTCAGAATGTATGTCTAGTGCAGAGCAACTACCATATCGAGAAGCTTCTTTGCTGGAGCTTTTGCCATGGCCGTAGCCGTAGAATAGGAAACATTGAAGAAGACGGGAAATAAAGCGCCTCACCCTAAGATTAATAGGTCCGATATTAACACGGTCAGGAAGATGGAACCAAAAAAGGTAAGGAGGGCCATGTTGGAGGAGTTCCTCATCTTTGTCACCTTTTGGACTGAGCTAGGACATATTGCTAGTATTTCCTCATCATGGAATTCATAAAGATCCTGACTGTACACACAACCTTTACTGTAATTAAAGGTGGGATGTACCTTTATAATCTCAAACATGCTGTCAGAAGGACATGGTAGATGTTGCAACATCCTTGCCTGCGTGATATCTTTCGCTCGCACTAACACCCCCTTCCCGTATTTCTTGAGGTTTCCCTCAGGAATCGTGCCGATCTCTTTGGACAAGTACCGGGAGGCGAGAATGAAATTCCCGCGCCCATTTCTGTAGTAGGCCACAAACCAACGTGGAGGCCGGTAAAATAAACAGTGTCGTAACTCGACAAAACTAGGGCACTCTACCAGAAGGTGCCGCACGGTGAGCAGCACCAAACAGTCGTGATATCACAATAAGGTTGTGGGTCCCTGGTCAACAGGTAACTTTGTGTAAGGTACGTGTGACCTATACGCAGTCGCGCAAATAAAGTCTGTGCACGGCGATCCCGGACATGGGTGTATGCCCACTGAGGGATGGAGGAATTAGTGAGCTCTCCCACTTTCGAAGTTGCTATCCCCTTTAGCCATCTCCTCTGCCAAATTGCTGCAACTGCCTCACGAAATAGAGGAAATACATCTCAAAACGAAACAGGGGCAGGAGATGGAGCGCGATCTGCTGCCTCTTTAGCGAGGCGATCTGCATGTTCATTTCGTGGAACACCTACGTGACCAGAGACCCAACAGAACATAACACGATATCCTCGTTGTGTAAGAAGATATAGCCACTCCAGGGCAGATAAAACCAAAGGGTTAAAAGATACAGTGCAAGAAAGAGAAGTAAGAGTACTGCGACAGTCACAAAAAATTGTAAAAGACGAAACCAGGAGAGTAAAAATTATTTCTAAAGCTAGGACTACGGCAGACAGCTCCGCAGTAAAGACGGATGCCACTGAAGGAAGGCTGGCACACCGATAAAAAAAAAAGAGGGGAAAACCACACTAAACCCAACGGTCGGATCATTAGAATGGATAAAAAAGTGTTCTAAAAACCGTGAGTGGAACAGAGTTGGTGGAATATCCTTCTTGCCATCAATGGTACCCCCCCAGATGGGAACTTCCTTGTCGTGGTGGGGGGGCTTGCGTGCCCCTGTGACCTGGCAAGCTAGGATAGAAGGGGCTTAGACCCCTGCTCTGCCCTTTCGAGGGGAGAGGGCTAGCCATGCTAGTAAGGTCGCCAGTGAGGAGCCAAACTAAATGGTTCCTACGTAGGCTACCAGTGGACCAGCGGAGCCACCCGCTGGAGGGATCGCCCAGTAGGGGCCGTCCTGTGCTGGATGGTTGGGTGTCCAGGCTGGGATGGTTTGGGAGGGGAGTCTTAGCTCTGTCGTGGACAAACATTCGCATCATGTGGGGCCTGTTTTTAAAACGACTGGTCCGCATGGGGACGAGGTACCCCGTCCACGGCAGCCAGCGCTCCCTACCATTGTAGTCCCAGTAGGTGGTTTCCCTTGCTCCTGGAGCCATTTTTTGTGTAACTTTATATATATGGTGAAACACAAAAAACTATCAGGTTCTCTTGAGGTATCTGACCAGGTCCGCGAGACGTCATCTTCTGGTCTGAGTTGGAAGGAGGATTCCTCTCCACAAGAGCCTCCCGCAGCAGTCTCCTGTTCTGGGAGTTCTTCTGAGGGACGTATTTCTGCTGCATATGACTCCCTTGTGATGGTAAATGTTAACCCATCATTTTCTTATCACGCCTTGCATTCACTTATCAAGGTGTATGGCACGGTACTACGCATTCGACTTGTTTATGATAAGAATTTTCCATCTAACCGCAGCTATGTGACTTTTCTATCATGTGACGAAGCCCGTCTGGCTTATGAACATGTAGCATCTCTTCCCCTTGCTGGCTTTGGCTTTAAGACAGAACTTCTCCACTCTCGTAAAATTTCAGACAGCGACACGGACTACATCCCAAATCTTTTTGACCACCATTCTGAGAGTTCAGTTCTTGAAGTCCGCCAGATCCCGCCTCCACGTTGGTTTGTGGCCTACTATAAAAATGGGCGCGGAAATTTCATACATGCCTCCCGGTACCTGTCAAAAGAGATCGGCACGATTCCTGAGGGAAACTTCAAGAAATACGGTAAAGGCGTGCTAGTGCGAGTGAAAGATATCACGCAGGCAAGGATGTTGCAACATCTACCATGTCCTTCTGACAGTGTGTTTGAGACTATAAAGGCACATCCCACCTTTAATTACAGCAAAGGTTGTGTGTACAGTCAGGATCTTTATGAATTCCATGATGAGGAAATACTAGCAATGTGTCCTAGCTCAGTCCAAAAGGTGACAAAGATGAGGAACTCCTCCAACATGGTCCTCCTCACCTTTTTTGGTTCCACCCTTCCTGACCGTGTTAATATCGGACTTATTAATCTTAAGGTGAGGCGTTTTGTTTCTCGCCCTCTTCAGTGTTTCTCATGATATTCGTACGGTCACGGTAAAAGCTTCTGCAAGAAGGCTTCCCGATGTGATAATTGCTCGGCACTAGACTCACATTCTGAGGAGCATTGCAATGCTGCTGCTTATTGTTTTCATTGCCGTACGTTCCAGGCAATGCCCTAGGTATCGCCTGGAACAGGATATTTTACAGCTCGCTAACAGTCATCAGTTCATCAGTTTAGGTAGCGCCCGCCGTGAACTCCTGGGCCGCGTTCGTTGGAGGTTAGCACGCTGTCCCCCCCGCAACCCCCAA
Source organism: Portunus trituberculatus (assembly GCF_017591435.1). NCBI lineage: Eukaryota > Metazoa > Arthropoda > Malacostraca > Decapoda > Portunidae > Portunus > Portunus trituberculatus. The sequence continues at coordinate 2,281,525 of NC_059257.1, read as the reverse complement.
CGGAACGCAAGGGAACGCGTATAGCCATACGGGTATGGTTGACAAGATGGCCGTCCAAGCTGGCTCTCCTCCTCCTCGCTCAAGAGCTCGCAGAAGACCCTCTGTTGGACGCTGCAGAGCTCCTCGTAGCACGAGAGGAGGAAATATTGCTGAGGCAAGAGGAAGAGGGAGAAGAGAGGCTGCCAAGGCAAGGGAAATAGGGAGAGGATAGGCTGCCAAGTCCTGTGAGGGTCAAGGACTATGCAGAGACTATAGTGCCTCTTTACTCCGGGAAAGACTTCAAGAAACACTTTCGAATGCAATGGGAAACTGTCCCTGCAGCCACAAGTGGTGGAGGGGCCTCTGCAGCAGCTACCATGGCGATAGAGGCTGTCTTTCTGCCTCAGAGGCTGTGGGAAGAAATGTGACACATATAACACCGTCTTTTATTGCTATAAATACTAATATTTTGGTCATATTGCCTTATCCCAGCATAAGGATAACAAACTTACCACATTGTTTTTTGATGTTCTGTGACGTTGCATAAGCTGTCAAAATAGCATTTACATCCCCCACACTAAAAATATAGTGGTGAAGTGGCGGCCATCTGCGGTTTGTTGATAAACAATGATTGCCAGACACCGCCAAGCATTCACCTCCGAGGAGCGCAAGGTTCCGCAAGCTACCGCAAGCCGAGTAGTATGCAGGTCCCCCCCCCGATTCGGGGGGAAGTATGCCATACTGTAAGCCTTACCGTCCCCAACGGAACGCAGCCCTGTACCGCCAAAAGGATGGTACTGGAGCGACATCCTATGCTGCATTGGCCGTTCGCTCTTATTCAGAGTCTGCCGGTCCGAAGACAACGACAAGTGCTACCTCTCGCTCTGTTGGGGCAGGTGGTCCTGTTCATTTGGCCAATAGGTTTGCCCTTTTGTCTGATGAGTCATCTGTAGGAAGCGACGAGAATAATACGGACTTGACCAAACTTACCCATGTAGTTGATATCCATTTGCCTCCTCCATCTTCTAAGCCTTTGAAGGGCATGACCAAACGGCACAGCGGCTCTGCGGAGTCGATATAATATGCTCAGCCTAAGTAATCTAAGGTTTCTCCCGGTGCACACGATCGTGAGTCCTCCAGAGACCGCTCTCCAATGGTAGCTCCAGTTATTTCTGTCCAGCCTCCTGTGACGTGCTCCGTCCCAGATCGGGCTTCTTGTGATGAGGACGGTCTTAACATGGAGACGTCCGATGATATTGTCACAGCTGTCCCTTGCGGACCCGCTAAGTCAAAAAGTGGAGTCCAGCCTGACCCTCGTCCTCCGAGGACCGGTAGGAATGATGATGGTTCGCATCACTCACCGGCAAGCCGAAAGGCAGCGGTCCAACGACCCGGCACATCACAACTCCCGGTGTCTTCTCGTCAATTAATTATTTCTAGTCAGGTGAGTCACGGGCGGCCCCTTCATAAGGCTCACCCGTCCACTGCACCTAAATAGTCATCTTCAGGCTTCTACAATGGAACTGTAGAGGCCTTCGTGCCTCGTGGGGGGAACTCCGAGCTTTGTTGTCGGTGTTCTCTCCAGCCTGTGTAGCTCTACAAGAGACTATGCTATGTGATAGTACTTATTCTAGTCCTCCTGGCTATCGTGCCTTTTTTAACACTCCTTTCCCTGACCAGGGCCACCACGGTGGCACAGCTATTCTAGTCCGTCAGGATATACCTGTTATCCCGGTACAACAACTCTCCCTTCAGGTGGTTGCTGTTAAGGTCTTTATGGGACGACTGTACACCATCTGCAGTTTATATCTCCTCCTCGGCTTCCTGTCTCCAGGGTGAGCTTGACGGCCTGGTGCGTCAGCTGACTCTGCCTTTTCTTTTGTTGGGAGATTTTAACGGCCGTCACCCATTGTGGGATGAAGGTGCTAGTAATCCTCGTGGGGTTTTAATCGGTTCTTTTATTGAGGATGAGGGATTGAAGATTTTAAATTCTGGGGATGTTACACATTTCCACAGTCCTACTGGGACTTTTACAACTATCGATCTTTCTCTTTGTACATCTAATTCTTTCCTTGATTTTAATTGGCGAGTCCTACCGGATTTACACGGTAGTGACCACTTTCGGATTTTATTGGAATCTGTGAACTCTGAGCCACAGTCCCGGCCTTTACACTGGGTTTTAGAGAAGGCAGATTGGCGTCTATTCACAGACCTTAGCTCTTTAATCCGTCCGCTGGCTGACTTTTCTACTTGTGCTGAGGCTGTTGATTATTTTAACGATTTTTAAAATTTCTTTAGCGCTTCAGACAATCCCTAGGACGACAGGTCGCTTTCCTAAGCGTCCCGTTCCTTGGTGGAAGGCAGCATGCACTGCAGCGGTGAAAGAGAAACGGGCAGCTTTCTCTTGTATCCGGCGACATCGTGGGGACCCGCAGTGCCTGGAAGCTTTTCGGCGCTGCCGAGCTCGGGCCCGCCGAGTTTTGAAAGAGGCAAAGAGAGCCTCTTGCAAAGCTTATGTGTCTTCCATTAATGCCCACACTCCTCTTACGGATGTCTTTAACAAAGTCCGCCGAATTGTTGGGAAGTATTTTGCTCCTGCCCCACCAGTTTTGTTGTCTGCGAAAGGTGGCAGACCCTAGGACTGTCGTCGACCTCTTCGCGGAGAATTTTGCCAGTGTTTCCCGGAAGCATCCTGCAGCCCCAGGCGCACGTCACCGCCAGAGAATGGAATCTCTCTGCATAAATTTTTCTTCCACAGAAGGGGAGTCTTATAATGTCCCCTTCTCTGCCTCCGAGTTGCGGACTGCTTTGTCCCAGTGTCAAGACTCTTCTCCTGGCCCAGATGATATTCCTTATGCCTTCTTGCACCACATGTCTGACAGTGCTTTTAACTTTTTATTAAATCTTTACAATATGATTTGGCGAACCGGTGACTTTCCTTCTTCTTGGGCTGTGGCAGTGGTTCTCCCATTTCCGAAGCCTGGGAAAGATCATCTGCAGGCTACTAATTACCGTCCTATATCTTTGACGTCTTGTATTTGTAAAGTGTTAAAAAAGATGGTAAATGTAAGACTCATGTGGTACTTGGAATGAGGGAAGTACTTTTCATCGGTACAGTACGGCTTCCGAAAAATGAGGTCTACTACGGATGCTCTTTTATCCGTAGAGTCTTCTATTTGTGAGGCCTTCGCTTATCACCACCACGAGGTCACTGTATTTTTTGACCTGGAGAAGGCCTACGACACAGCTTGGTGTCATGGGATTTTTCGTTCCTTATTTATATTTGGTCTCCGTGGCCACATTCCTATTTTTGTCCAGCAGTTTTTTTCCAGACGTCTTTTACGGGTTCGTGTTGGGAATGTTCTCTCCGATGCTACAACTTTAAATGACGGTGTCACACAGGGATGTATTCTTAGTGTTACGCTATTCGCAGTTGCTATAAATGGTGTTATAGATAATCTACCGGATGGCGTTCACAGCTTTTTATATGTGGACGACTTGTGCATCTCTTTTGTTACTGCTAGGATGTCACTGATTGAGCGAAAGCTCGAACTGGCAATAAATTGGGTGTCCAGTTGGGCCAACATAAACGGTTTTCGATTCTCCACCTCAAAGACCGTGTCTATGCATTTTTGTCGAAATTGTGGTGTCCATCCAGATCCCGATTTATATTAAGCCAATACACGCATCTCGTGTGTGGAGGCCACTCAATATCTTGGCCTATTGTTTGACAGCCGTCCTGCTTGGGTTCCACATTTCCGTTCTCTCAAAGCGTCACACCTCTTGGGGTGCGGACAGGGACACTTTGCTGCTTCTTCACCGTACACTTATACTTCCAAAGCTGGAGTACGGCTGTGAGATCTATTCATCCGCAACTGATGCACGACTATGCACGCTTGACCCCGTACACCATGCTGGGGTCCGCTTGGCTACGGGTGCATTTCGGATATCTCCAATACCTAGCCTTCTAGTAAATGCTAGTTTCTGGCCGCTCGACCTCCGGCGCCAGTCTTCGATGCTTCGGTGTTGGTTTCGCACCTACCGTCTTCCCGATTCTGTCCCTTCTATGTCAATGTTGCGGGACTCGCTTTCGCAGGCGTATGACACTCGACAGAGTCTACCTAAACCTTTTGGCCTTTGTGTGGCAAACCTGATGATGGATTTGTCCATCGACCCCACTCTTGTCTACTCTTTCCGGCTCCCACGAGTTGGTTATTGGCAGCTTCCTGTAGATTCATTATGCCTTTCTGCCATAGATGGCAAGAAGGATTTTTTGCCAGCTCTGTCCCACACACGGTTTTTAGAACACTTTTTTATCCATTCTGATGATATTCCCGTTTATACTGATGGTTCCAAATCCGACGCAGGCGTTGGATTTAGTGTGGTTTTCCCCTCTTTTTATCGGTGTGGCAGTCTGCCTTCGGTAGCCGCCTCCTTTACTGCGGAGCTGTCTGCAATAGTTTTAGCTTTACAGATTATTTTTACTCTCCCGGTGTCGTCTTTTACTAATTTTAGTGACTGTCGCAGTGCTCTTACTGCTCTCTCTTGCACTGTCTCCCTTATCCCTTTGATTTTATAAGCACTGGAGTGGCTATATCTTCTTACCCAACGAGGATATCGTGTTGGGTTCTGTTGGGTCCCTGGTCATGTTGGTGTTCCAGGGAATGAACACGCAGACCGCCTCGCTAAAGAGGCAGCAAGTCGCGTTCCACCTCCTTCCCCTGTTCCGTTTCGAGATATATTTCATTGCAATTCGTGTGGTGATTGCAGCACTTTGGCAGAGGAGATGGCTAACGGGGGTCGCAACCTTGAAAATGGGAGAGATTACTATTTCCACACTCCTCCAGTGGACTTACACCCATGTCCGGGATCGCCATGCACAGACTTTATTGGCGCGACTTCGTATAAGTCACACGTACCTTACACAAAGGTACTTCCTGACCAGGGACCCTCAACCTTACTGTGATGACTGCTTGGTGCCGTTTACGGATCGGCACCTACAAGTGGAGTGCCCCAGTTTGACTGACTTAAGACACCGCTACCTCTACCGCTGTTGCGGTCCTTGGACCAGAGTGTCTGGCCCAGGGCCATGACGTTTTTAAGTTTTTGGGAGAAAGTGGCCTTCTCCCAAACCTGTGAGTTTTATTTTATTATATGTATTTTAATGTTTTACCTAATTTTATTGTAATTTTTTTTTTTTAGTTACTTTAAATTTTATTGATTTTACATGTTTTTAGTCACTTTATCATTTTAATTTTAAACCTTTTTGTTTTCCATTAGGAATTTTAGCGGCGCCATATGACCTCCGCCGTTGCGGCGCCTGATTTTAAATCATCCCCCATCAATGGTAGGAGGGCATAATGACACAACAGGAAGCTGCCAATAACCAATTCGTGGGAGCCGGAAAGAGAGGACAGGAGTGGGGTCGATAGATATGTCCGCCATAAGATTTGCCATTCAAACGCCAAAAGGTTTAGGTAGACTCGGTCGAGTGACATACGCCTGCGAGTCCCGCAACATTGACAGACAAGGAACTGAATCGGAAAGACGGTGGGTGCGAAACCAACACCGGAGCATCGAAGACTGGAGCCGGAGGTCGAGCGGCCGGAAACCAGCCTCCACTAGAAGACTAGGTATTGGAGATGTCCGAAATGCACCCGTAGCCAAGCGGACACCAGCATGATGCACGGAATCAAGCGCGCTTAGTCGTGCATTCGTTGCGGACGAATAGATCTCACAGTCATACTCCAGCTTTGGAAGTATAAGTGTAAGGTGGAGTAGCAGCAAAGTGTCCCTGTCCGCACCCCAAGAGGTGTGACTTAAAACCCGAAGAAGGGATAATGCCTGCCGACATGACGCCTTAAAATAACGGAAATAGGGAACCCAGATGAGATGGTTGTCAAATAAAAGGCCAAAATATCGAGTCGCCTCCACGAAAGAGAGGCATCTATTAGCGAGGTATAAATCCAGGTCTGGATGGACACCACGTTTGCGACAAAAAGGCATGGCTACCGTCTTGGAGGTGGAAAATCGAAAACCGTTCATGTTGGCCCAACTGGACACCTTATTGATCGATCGCCAGTTGCAGCTGGCGCTCAGTCAGTGACATCCTAGCAGCAGCAAATGAAATACATATATCATCAACATATAAGGAGCTGAGAATGCCATCTGGGCGACTGCGAATAATGTAACACTAAGAATACTTCCCTGTGGAACGCCCTCATTTAAAGCAGTAGCCTCAGAGAGAACACTGCCCACTCGAACCTGTAAAAAACGTCTGGATAAAAACTGCTGGATAAAAAGAGGAAGGTGGCCACGAAGGCCCAAATTAAACAAAGACTGTAAAATGCCATGACACCAAGCCGTGTCGTAGGCCTTCTCCAGGTCAAAAAAGACTGTTACTTGATGGTGGTGATTAGCGAAGGCCTCACAAATGGAAGACTCTAGGAATAAAAGAGCATCAGTAGTAGACTTGATCTTTCGGAAGCCGTACTGTACCAATGAAAAGTACTTCCCCCTCTCCAAGTACCACATGAGTCTTACATTTATCATCTTTTCTAACACTTTACAATTGCAGGACGTCAAAGATATAGGACGGTAGTTCGTAGCCTGGAGATTATCTTTCCCAGGTTTCGAAAATGGACGGTCAGAGATGTGACGCAAAAAGGCATAAGGAATGTCGTCTGGGCCAAAAGAGTCATGACACTGAGAAAAAGCAGTCCGCAACTCGGAAGCAGAGAAAGGGACATTATAAGACTCTCCTCCAGCAGAAGAAAAGTTTATGGCGAGAGATTCCATTCTCCTTATTTGGAGAATGACATCTCACTTTATTTTTATTTGAGTGTATTTATTGCTCTTTACGAGGTTTCCCCTAAAAAAAAAAATAAACAAATAATATAAGGTAAAACTTAACCTTGCATTTATCGTATTTATCACTAGTGTCAGCTCATCATTCCTTCCACGAAATCTGTCACAAGTAACATTCCTGCAAGTATAACATACATATATCGAATAGTCCAGTCACTTATGTTATTGTAAACATATTTAAAGAGCTCATAATTCCTCAGTTTGTGGACTCGCGTTAACGGTTAGCCAGGTTTGTGTGGTTGACCTGATATTTGGCGTAACTCTGTTCCTGCCTTAATTCTACGAGCAACTCTGATAAAGCGTGGGTACTATGCATAGCTATGAAGAGTTACAGTCGGTCTGAGACAAAATTTTATAATAATCTTTTGTTAATACGATGCCACTATCAGTGCATTGTTCACGGGCTATGCAGCAGAGAAGACCACTTAAAGACTTATGACATGATCCAGGATTCGAACATGGGCACTCACAAATGTAGATTTGGTGCGCTAGCCACCTGTTACATGGCAGTGTGTGTGTGTGTGTGTGTGTGTGTGTGTGTGTGTGTGTGTGTGTGTGTGTGTGTGTGTGTGTGTGTGTGTGTAACTCACCACAGTTGCCTATTGGCCATCCAGCCAGACTTTAATGATAATCCTACGGAAAGACAGAGTTCATAGACCGACCTTCGTGTAGGACTGAAACCGCACCATACAACACAATACGTAACAGTGAGGCAACAGTGACGGAATTACAACCCTTAACAACTTGCTCCTAGGTGAACAGGGGCTGCACATCAAGATGTTCGGCCATATTTCCCTTTTCACCGCGTCCGGGATTCGAGCCCAGCCCTTCTTGGTTGTAAGGCGATTGTGCTAACCACTACACTACGCTGTGTGTGTGTGTGTGTGTGTGTGTGTGTGTGTGTGTGTGTGTGTGTGTGTGTTATTCACCACCACCACCACGGTCGTCTGCTGGTTACCCAGCCAGCATCTCCCCTATAGAAAGAGCTCAGAACTCGTAATGACCGGTCTTCGGGTAGGTCTGAGACCACGTCACACACAACACACCGGAAAACAGAAGCCACAACCCCTCGAGTTACATCACGTACCTATTTATTTCTAGGTGAACAGGGGCTGCATATTAAGAGGCTTGCCCATTTGCCTCGCCGCTTCCCGAGACTCGAACCCGGGCCCTCTCGATTGTAAGTCGAGCATGCTAACCCTTGACTCACAATCGGCTCGTGTGTGTGTGTGTGTGTGTGTGTGTGTAGAGAGAGAGAGAGAGAGAGAGAGAGAGAGAGAGAGAGAGAGAATGATAAAAGGACTAACATCGAAGCAAACTATGCCTGCATCGTGGCGGGTACAATGGCTTGTTTCGTTACGGGTCTCATACATTGAGGGTTCCATCGCAGATCCAGTGCTAGGTTGGTCCTTTTTTTTTCATAGTCATAAAACTCTAGATGGCTAGACAACAATTACTTACAAATAGTGCTTTATATTATATGATCAAAGGAATTCCCTACAGTTACATCATTCGTGAAGAACCGGAAGGTTCCTGGGGACGAAAAAGGACGAATGGCAGTTTTACGGGTATGATGGGACAGCTTCAGCGGGAAGAGGTGGATTTCTGCACTCTATGTGGCATTACTTACGATCGAAATCAAATCGTTGATCACCTGCCGGTGTATCCTTCAGACCCAATCACAGTGGTATCGCTCAAACCTTCCCATCTCTCACGACATTTTCTGCTTGTTCGCCCACTGACAGGTATATCACTATTGTATTTTTTTTTTTTTTTATGGCTTCCCAAAATTCATCACTTTTCTATTTATGATGCAGTCAAACTGCTTACTTTTTTTTTCTATTGTAATTGTTATAATTTCCGTTTTTTTTTTCTAGTCTTATATGATGTTTTTTTTATTATTTTCATATGCCATTGTAAATCTTATCGTTATTAGCCTTTTTTTCATGCTTTACAATTCTAAACATATTTTTTTTTTTTTTTAATGAAAAGACATGTTTTCTATTTTGCTTTGCTTATACCAAATGAAGAATAGTAGATCAAATAAAAGAGTAACAATATCTATACAAATATGCTTTTTATTTATATATATATATATATATATATATATATATATATATATATATATATATATATATATATATATATATATATATATTTTTTTTTTTTTTTTTTTTTTTTTTTTTTTTTTTTTGCATCTACCTATTTCGTAATGCACATAATTTCATAAACTGGATCAATGTGATGATGGAACTGTGAAGGATTCTTTCATTCAATTTTACTTTCTCAGGCGGAGTATGGGGAGGCGTGGTGGTTGCTGTTGTGGTGTGGGCCACAGCCATGGCAACTTTTGATTCTGTCTTCAGACAAACAATACCAGCCCTGTCCCTGAACTTCAACAAATCTCTTTTCCTTGGGTGGGGTACGCTTCTAGAACAGTCGGTCGCCTACCTACCAGTTAACGTCTCTAAGAGGGTGAGTTTTATAGTGTAGTTGACTTACTCTGCTAAAAACTCTGATTTATTACTTGATGCGTTACTACCAAAGAAGTAGTACACCTACCG